>NC_141221.1:20317500-20395000 GCF_054856515.1 Filicampus tigris | reverse complement strand
GTCAGCAGATGAAACTGGCCACTGTGTCCCAGGCGCGGGAAGCAGCAGCAGCAGCCGGTTGGTTGCGGGAGGAAACGGCCACATGTAGCAGCAGCGGCAGCAGCACGCAGCAGTGTCCAGGTCAGCAACACAGCGGGGGGCTTCAAACAAGTGCAAGTGTACTCGCCCTTCATGATGGCTGCAAAAGAAGTTAACGGCTGTATAATGGCCAATGGCAAACCCGGTTTTTGAATAATCCTTGTTCTTTATTGTTCTTAAAGATGAAGTCAACCCAAAAATGTACCATGCGGGCCCACTAGTCCAAACACGGCATTCCGATTAATGTTGTGTTTGTGGAATATGAATTAAGCGGTAAAATCCATCCGTTTTTCCCCATCTCAGGAGGCAGCCGTTTTGTAACTTGCTGTCGACTGAAAATGAAATCACAACTGCTCAGTCCTCAGGTAACGACCAATCACAGCTCAGCTTCAGAAAAAACGCGAGCCCTGATTGGTCGTTACCTGTGCCCTGAGTAACTGTGATGTCGTTTTCACTTGACAGAAAGTGACAAAATGGCCGACCCCGCAGACGGGGAAAAATGGGTGGATTTTGCTGCTTAATTCATATTCCACAAACACAACATTAATCAGAATGTTGTGTTTTGACTGGTGGAGATGAATAGAATATATTATGGCTTCCCCTTTAACATCTATAAAAGTAGTTTGTGACTTCGATACCGATAATGGATTTGATCACAGGTCTCAAACTGAAGGCCGGCGAACCAGCCTTCCACATCCTTTTATTTGGCTACGAAAGAACAAAATGAAGTGCTTCTGCTTTGTGTTTCTTACTAAATGGGCTGTGTTCTTTTTGTTTTGGCCATTTTCTTCTCATTAACTGTTTTTACAAGCATAGTGGCGAGAGGCTCAGTGGGGAGCACCCCTGACTGTGGAGGTCGGACACTGGGGACTGAGGACCAAATCTCGGTCAGGGCTATTGACTTATCAAAGACTTAACATAAATTGATTGATTGTCCTATCCTAAACTAATTGCTTGCCACTGTTTTCCATGACCTCTGATTTCAAAATCATTTTTGTTAAAAATATACCCTACTATTCAAAAGTTTGGGGTCATCCAGATTCCATGATAGCACATTGTTGTTTGTAACACTGCTATTCAAAAGTTTGTCCATCACTTGTCCTTTAACTCATTCACTACCATTGACGACTTGTCTTTTCACAGTCCAGCCCTTCAATCCCAGAAACGTATTTATATTTGTTTCCAATTTTTTCAAACGTTAGGGTAAAAGAGCGTCTGGCAGTGTCTGTGTTAAAAAAAATACAAATCTTTAACACTACATTTTCTAGTAAACAGTGCGTGAGTTCAGAGCAGTTGAATGGTTAATTTGTTCGATCCTCTTCAGTAAAACGAAAACCAAACAAGAGTCAATCAAAAGTGTGTAGGGTGAAGCTACATCTGATCAAGCCATATTTCAGCAAAGAAAACCACTGCCCACAACATGAGCAATTAGGCTTGAGAAGCTCCTCGGTAGAGTGGGCAGAGTTTATAGGAGGCCACTGAAGTCTAACCTTGACAAGTGTGGCTGTGTGCATGTTTCTCCCCAGACCAGCAGCACTACGCCAGCAGTGATCTGTCAAAACTTCCAGACCCCAGTCGAATCCGCTCCCGCGTCCCGCCTAACATGCCAAAGCTCTTCATCCCCTCCACTGTCACCAAGTTCCCCCCAGAAATCACAGTGACTCCCCCCACGCCCACGCTTCTCTCTCCCAAAGGCAGCATCTCCGAGGAAACCAAGCAAAGACTCAAGGTAGGATTGGGAACGGCACTTTGGCTTCCGTGCGCATCCTCGTGGCTGACCCCTACCGTCCGTCTGCCCCCCGCTTAGAACGTCATCCTGTCGTCGCAGTCTGCCGCCACGGTCAAGAAGGACACTCTGAGCCAGCCCTCCCTGGAGGTGCAGGAGACATCCAGCCAGGAGTCGTCGCTAGAGAGCGAGTCGGACGAGGAGGACGATTACATGGACATCTGAGCTTCTCCGGGCCTCCTGTGCGGAAAGACCTTTGAGCATTTATTCCATATCCCTCAAATCTAATTTAAGGTCCATGTATGAGCACTTTCATTGAACTCACCACAATTCAGCACAGTAGTATATCGCAGTTATTACTAGTAACTATTGTGCTGTGCAAGTAACACCACAGGGCCAACTGACAGGCATCTGATCAAGGATATAGCCAATAAATGTTCAAACGGTTTTCCATGAAGTTGTTTGAGCATTGAGGTCCATGTGTCCGTATGCGCTTTGTCCTCACTCGCAGAATGACTGTCTTACTAGAAATTGGGTTTTTTTCAACTACTAGAGCAGAATTCAACTTTACTAGCATAGCAAACTGATGTTGCTGGTAACATCACGAGGCGCATGTGTCGCACACTAGTTGCCACCTCGTGAATCAAATGCTTTCCATAAAAATGTTTGAGCATTTCTTCACTGTCCCCGATGCCAGCTCAAAGTCCTTGTACTCGAATGCTCTTTCTGCTCACTAGTCAGACAATGGACTTTTTGCACACAGCACTTGAAAGTGCAGTGTCGGGTGGCGTTTTGCTTTCAATCAGCATGTAAACACATGACGACAACATCGGAAAATGTGTTCAGACTCAAAAGCGCATTGTTGGCATGAGGTACAAGCTCCTTGTCTTGAAAAACTTTTGATGCTGTTTCAACCTTGAAAATTACTAGCACCAAATTATTGAATGTATCTTTTACACCACCTCAGGTTATCACACATTTAACGGCAGAGGTTATTTTTCAGTCAGTTGGCGTCCCAGTAACTTGTAACAAATCGACGGCAGAAACTGCATAAGGTCTAGTCAGCGCGCCAGTAGAACAACTTTGGTATACTAGTAGGACAACTACATGTTACTAGTGTTAAACTGCGCCTGTGTGCTGGTAGTAATGGTAGATAATGGCCCACTATTAGGTGGTGACACGCATTTAAGTTTGCTGACTGCTCGAATTCAGATAAAAGTATACAATTCCATAAGAAAATGATTGCATAGGCCATTATCGTTATATCGATATTTTTGGGGGATATATTGTGCAGCCCTACTTGCTAACATTTTGCCCCTCGCTAGGAGTACTAGTAGCATGCACGTCAACGGTCGTTCTCAAACCTTTTACACCAAGTACCACCTAAAAACAATTACTGAGTGCCCAAAGTATCATCATGATGACCAACATTAAAATACAGTGATGTAGTACGTCAAAGTGTTCATGAAAATAATATTAGTGCAAGTTACTCTAACATCATGTATAGTTTGAACCTTGCGCCTGAATGTGGCAAAAGTGTTCTAAAAAGTTAAAATACAACTAACTTCTTGTTCGGTGATTTTTTTTTTTTTTCAAGTACCACTGGAGTAAGCCCGATTATACCGTTAGCGTACTAGTATCATACTTCAGATAAGTCAAGCCAAACATATTTTTTTCAAGAATATGTTCCCAGCAGTCCCACTAGTTGGAACACGGCATTCTGATTAATTTAGCATTTGTGGAATATGAGTGAAGCAGCAAAATGCACTCGTCTTTAGCCCTCTCTGGGAGCGGCCATTTTGCCTTTTTAGTCGACTGAAAATGACATCACAACTGCTCACAACGATCGACGATCACGGCTGACCTGTTTTCTGAATCTGAGAAATCTGAGAGCTGTTGTGATGTCATTTTCAGTAGACAGAAGACAAAATGGCCGCCACCAGAGACGGCTAAAAACGAGTGGATTAACACTTTTTTCCACAAACGCAGTATTTATGAGAATGCCCTGTTTCAACTAGTGGGCTTGCATAGAACATATTCTTGAAAAAATAAAATTAGGTTGGCCCCCCCCTTTAACGAGTGCACAGTTTTGTCGCACTAGTAAAATATGCTTGTCCTACTTGTGAGGACATAACTAGTACACTGACCTTAAACCTTGATGTCAAGGTTGCCTTGATAAGGATGCTAATAGTGCATGGCATGCCTACTAATTGGGCCTAGTAGTATGACGAGTGCAGCACGGTTCTTAACAGGGTTTAATTGCATACAAGTAGGCCAAAAGCAGCACTAGTAGTAGCATCATGGCCAGTAAGACAGTCATTCTACTAATGCACTGAATTATCTCAAAAGTGAGGGCAGAAAGCGTGCTTCTACACGGACCTTAAGGTGAATGTCAAGGACTTCAAATAAATCCTCTAACAGCTTTCCACACTCTGTGCTAACAGGCCGCACTCTGCCGGTGTGACTATCAAGCGCTGCGCCACTTTCACTGGGGTTGTCGCTGGAGAACACGTCGCTGCAGCTTTGCTCTTGATTGATGCAACTGTTCCATTTTTTCCCCCCCCCACCCTCAACTGAGAGAATGCAGCATTTTCATTGGCTGCGGCCATGTCACAGTATGGCCCGGCTTGTGGGAATCACCCTAGCTTTAGTCTCAGCATGTCTGTAACGTGCCATTGATGCATATCACGGCGGCACGCCCAAGCAGCCCGTCACCCGTTTATGCATCATCATTTCCGCGCTCTGCTCCTCGCCTCGCTCCTCCGAGCTGCACCTTGGGCCTTCCCTTGGGATGAGGACCGACGCCGGTTGTGATACATTTCACTGGACAGCACAGGCGACAAAAGGACAGTCATCGCACAACGCCGCAACCTGTAGCACATGGGAAATGTTTACACTCAACATTGGGTCAGTAGAGCAGTCAAGCGTGCTGCTTTTGTACTCGCCGTGTCGCCGCAAGACTATATTGTTTGTCTCTCGGCAGTGCATCTGTAGCTGTGAGATTCTCACCAGGGAGACGCCCGTCACCAGCACTGATGTGAATGATGTTGAAACAGGACGCTTTGTACATATCGTAATCCAAATACCTTGGCAGCAGTAGTTGAGCTGTGCGTGTGCGTGTGGGTGTGCGTGCGCGTGTGTGTGTGTGTGTGCGCCCGGAGGTGAGACTGGCTAATTCCAAACCCTTAAGCGAATTCAAAATGCATGCTGAAGTGGTGTCTCTAAATTCCGACGCCTTTTCATTGGTCAATTTGTCGCGTTACTCAGTGGAAGGACCACAGAATGTTTTTTTTGTTTTTTTACTAATTGTTTTCTATCAAAGTAATGGTATCTACTGGGTTGTTGTTTTGAAAGGTGGATGAAACTGTAAATGAAAAACTGTAAAGTAGTCTTGACCTAAAAGCCTTTTTGTATTATTATTTCCTTACATGGTTGTTGTATTGAGGTGTGAGATATTTTTCAGTCTTCTCTGCTGAGCTTTTGGAAATGTACCACAGCAGTCTGTTATGGATGTCGAACCAAAATTATATTTGAAAATTTGTACATTTTGTTCTGCTGTAGGCTATTTCAAATGCAGATAAGGCAGTGTTTATATCCGTGGTGAGTTTGAGGCGTGCCGGAGGAGACCAACGGCAGGGCCACCGCAACGCATGCTGACGTGTGACATCTTCGTCAACTATAATGATGTGTCATATGAAATCAAGTAAATGACCTCTTACCGCATGTCTAAGCACTTCCTTTGTAACTTGACATTTTGTAAATGGCATGTAAAAACAAATCTTCCATTCCACAGTATTAAAATGGTTGCTACTGTTTAGCCCAAGGTACTTCTTAACTCCTAATTTGTGTATTTGGCCAAATCTTCATTGGGACATTTTTACACTTGAACTAATTACATTATTCAAACCCTGAAATTATGATCAAATTATAATCAAGCATTAACTTTTCTAAGGCATGTTCAATAAAAGACAAAGCGTCAACTACAAATAGCTTCCAGCTGTTTGCCTCATTACAAGTGGTCATAAGGTCCACCACATGCACAAGACAATTTCTCTTGACCTTTATCAGACTTGTCGTATTTTTTTGCTGCCTGAGTACGTTCATGACCTGAAAAAATACATAAATGCAACACTTGGTTTTGCTCATTTCAACCTTTTTCTGTGTACATATCTAGTGAGCACATCTTTGCCGACAAGCCATCCACCTTAAAGGCATGGCATGTCCTGTTCCTCGTTAGACAGTATGAGAATTTCACAGGTGTGCTACATGCTGCACACAATAAAAGGCCACTGGGGGCCACATGGGACCACACACTCCGTAACCAGATGTATGTGTGCCAAAAATGTCATTTTAAAACTCCAGCCTTGAAAAACAAAGTGGTTAAATGATTTTATATACATATATCTAAGTATATATAAACTACATATTTTTTGGGCATGCAAAAAGGCTCTTGTGCAGGAACAGCACTGAACAGCAAACCAAAATTAAATGCAAGAAAAAATTTTCATTTTTTTCCACAGAATTAACTCAATTTTATTATTTATGTATTATGTCTGTCCTGCATGTCATTCCAAATCCCAAATTAGATGCCTACGCACGTTGTAGTGTAGTAACCCAGTGCAAGTGCAACTGAGCCATGTCTGCCATCTAGTGGCGAATGGTGATATTACAACATAAAACTATACAGTGGAACCCCGCCCGCCCCAGTTCGCCCTGCCAAATTTTTATTTTTATTATTACATTTATTTTTATTATTACATTTATTCAATGGGGGTTAGTCAAGGGGATAGAAAGGTGAAAGGTGATCACCAACAATGAGGTACTGCCTAAAGCGGAGGTGCTCAATCCCGGCCCCCAAGAGCCCTTATCCAGCCTGTTTTCCATCTCTCCCTGCCTGCAACACACCTGATTTAAATGATCCGCTCATCACCAAGCTTTGCACAAGCCTGATAACGATTGTGATCATTTGTATCAAGTGTGTTCAGGTAGGGAGAGATGGAAAACAAGCTGGATAGCGGCTCTTGAGGACCGGGATTGAGCACCCCTAGCCTAAAGTTTACTCGCCACAACCTCCACTAGAGCCAGAGGCTGAGCTACACTGTGTTTAGTTACAGACCAGCTGTGTCGTGAGTTGCGTGGTAGTAACTCACTTAAGATGTTCTGTGGGAACCCTAATAATCAATCACTCCATCCTATGACATAATTGCCTATGCTTTTGCTTGTCTACCTCTTATTTCTCAAGGTGTGCCATCTTTCAGAAAACGAAATATGCAGCACATTTGCAGTGAAACGGCGCTTTTCAAGAACAGACCACCCTGTGTACCACTTTGTTGCTCAAAGGGCTCGTACACTCGGGTGTGAAGTCTGTGACGCGAGGGAAGTCATTAGTCTTCATTAGCAACTTCCAGCAGTTTCTTATGAAGTGTTGCGAAGTTGTCATTTGTCCCTTTGCCTGAGTGAGATGTGGGCTTTGTTTTCTTATGTGGGGGACCAAATGTGATTGTAACCGACCCCTGCTTGCTAGATGGGACGCTCACTTTTTAGAGGTTTGACATTTAATTTGATTACAAATACAGACACTGCATCTAGCGTCGCAGTTATGTTGGGATTCTCCACGGTGTCCTAGATTACACATGATGTTTTGATTTAAAGGTGCGCCACACACGCTTGAGCTTGTTCCATGATGGCCCTGCAGCCAGCCAGGAGGCTCCTATCTCTACAAACCCCTCAAAGTGGCCACTTAGGCATCAAAAGGGTATGCTGCATGGCTAATGTGAGTGAAAGGTGTGAGATTTCTCGTCAGTCCACTCCGGGGGCTCTTTATTGGGCCGCTAGAGAGCCGTCTGATCCTCGGCCCGGGCTGTATATTGGCAGCTGTTAACAGTGGAGCACAGGGGGATCCGTGCAGTGAAAGCAAATGGCCGATATGCTGACACCAGGGAGGTGGAACCTCAGTGGCCGAGGCGATCTGTGTCCTGGATGTCTGACTGCGTGTGAGCGAGATAAGTGAGGATATACCCGTCAGTCAGGCTTGGCTCAAAATATTCAGGTGGCCTCCTTTCACTCGGGTCCGGGCACCCAGTTTTGTCCCAAGGCCATGCTGTGGCCTCGCCAGTCTCACCTGTAACCCCTCACTATGTCATGGAATTGCCACTGGCACTGCTGAAAGGCTTACAAACCTGATCGGCCTTTTTTTTCCCCAATATCAAGCGCTTGGGCAGCACAGTGAACTAAATGTACAATTGTGTGCGGATCACTTCCTGTTGCCAACCCCTCACTGATTGCAACTGTGTTTGGAACATATTATTTGAATTGTATGTAAGTGAGTAATGTAGCAGGTACACTGTAAAAAAAATAAAGTTCGTAAACTCAAAATTTCAAAGCAACAAACTGATAACAAAATTTAAGTTGAGCAATTCAAGTATTTTAAGTTTTGCTGTTGAGAAAAATGGCATTTCACAACAAAGATATAAGACTTTACAGAACTGTTGTCCCTTGTATTGGCCACCCCAAATTAAAGATAAAGGTAAAAAAAAAACTCAGGAAATTGTTTTGGAGCAAGCAACTTGCTTGCTTTGTTGCACTCACTAACATCATTGCCATACATGTCAATAATTTAGATTTTAAAGTTTTTCCAACTTAAATTCCTATTTTAGTTTAAAAAAATATATATATACAAGTGTGTTTTACAGTGTAGTCAAGTAAGTAATGTGACTAAATAGGCAAGAAGGTAAGTTCCCTATATAAATGAAAAATAATTGTAGTCACACACACTAAAGGTCTCTCACACAAAGTGAGAGGCTTTTTTTTTTAAGCTTGTGAGAGTTTTTTGTGCATGGGAAGTGTTTTTGTGTTTTTCCTGTGAGTGACATTTCTTTGTGAGTATGGGAGGTATTTTTGTGTGTGAATGTGAGAGATAGAAGTTATTGTCGGCCAATACTGGACATTACATCGGTAGCTGTGTCAAAAGTTGAGAAAAAAGAATAATGTATAATGTCGGTGTCATTGGCCAGTAAGAACAGACCATCGAACCAACGGCCAACAGTGTGCATACGCTTCCCTCATAAGACTGACTGCATCACCCGTACTGCTGCGCATGATCAAATTATACGAACTAAAGTCATGCAAGAACGTTAGAAATGCATGCAAATTAGTCGCTAATTAAAACGCCTAAATTTAAAAAAAAGATTAACATATTTCTCTTACACAATAAATGACTTTTTGACATGATTAGTAGTTTTTGTGTCATGTCATTGGGACTTCACAATGCATTGGAAAAGCGACATTCCCAGCATGCTTTGCTGCAGTCATAAGCATTAGCACTTGTGACCGCATGTGTTTATTGATATGAGTTATTTTGTAAAGGTAAGGTGCATTATAGTTACAACTAAGGATGTTTTTTTTTTTAGTCATGCATTAGATTCTTGCTACTTTTGGTGTACCATTATGTGATGACACCCCATAATAAGAAAAGGAGTGCAATGAGTCACTGCTACATATGGTATATTTCAGTGGCCTACTTAAACTGTAAAAAGTGTAGGTGTATTTGTAGTGAAGAGTACAGTCAGTAGTACCACAAGCACTTTCTTTGCTAATTTCCCAATGAACTCATGGCCGTAAAGTAAAATTAAGTGCTTTCCATAAACAATGGTCACACATGTTTTCAAGCAAAGTGTTAAGACAAAAGACACCAAAAACAACTTAAAATGCAGCAAGTAATGATGGAAAGACAGCCGGAGATTAAAAAATGTGTACAATGCACATAATTAAATTCAGTTAGGCCATGAATTAAAACTCTATACAATACAGTCTTGTACTGCAAGTACGGTAGTGTATCGGGCTGATACCAGCCTTATTTTAAAGGTATCAGGTACTCATGGATGCTTGCCGATACCAGCCACCAATACTTAAGCCCCCAAAAACATCTAACATCGAAATGAACATCATAAATGAAATTTTATACATCAAAAGTACTAGCGGGATCGGTATTCGGTATTGGTAAGTTCTTCAAAGAGTGAATACTCATACTGGTATCGGTCTGAATAAAAGTGGTAACAAACATTCCAACATTATACTATACTATACTATACTATACTATACTATACTATACTACATACGGTATTTAAAAGTAGCCTGTGAGTGTTTTTTCAGTGTAACACTGGGAGATATGGACTGGTTTTCCAGGTTGATCCCCTCAGGCCTGAAGGCGGGTGTGAGGAGCAGTAAATAAACAACAATTATTAGACGTTAAGCAGTGTAAAGAGGTGTGAAGATGAATTAAGGGGAAAGTCTATTTACCCTCAGACAAGATGTTAACCCCTAAACGCTGACTGAGATTGACCAATGACCTCTGAATTGGTTGAAGAGGATGCCAATGCAGCCTTGTGCTAAATGCTAAATGCTAAGTGAGGAGACCCACACGCAACCTGTGATTAATAACTCCTCGGCAACAACTGGTTTCACATAAGGAGGATAAAAACACGTCACACTTCTTCAAGGCCAATGTTGTGCCACCACGGCGAGGAAAAGGGTGTTAGAGGTGGAGGCGGGGGGTTGTTCTGAGAGAAGCCCGCATTTAACATCACTTGGTTGTAAAATGATTGCATGGAGCTCCCTGCATCTTCAAGTGCATCATTACAAGCTGCGTGTTATTTTCCCTTTCATTCCTCATCGACCCGGCACGGGAGTGTGAAACAAGGCCGTCAATATTTTCACAGGGAATCTTGATGCACCCTGATATTTCTGATTGCACAGTGCCAAAATGTCCACTAAAGTACGCTCGTTTCAAGTGCATTAAATGGGTCCCTCTCCACATAGTTACTGGAAACGGCTTTTGTGCAAAGGTGTTAAGAGAAGGCTCTGTATGTATGCAGCACGGGAAAACAATGAGAAAGTTCAGAGGAAGTGGTGTGACGGTGCAAGAAAAAAGGGTTGACCGAGATGTAAAGATCACTTCAATTCAAATCTTCTTTGTGTGGCCTGCATTAACATGCTATGACACAAGCGGGGACGAGCCCACGTACGACATCCGGGGACTCGACCGCATGCGGACGGCGGAAGGACGGCCGGGTTGTTGCGGCAGGTCTTTATTGTTTGTCCCTCCTGTCCCTTTCAGGGCTGACTTTGGGCTTGTGGTGCTAACTGGTTGTTAATTGCCAGTCTATACACAGGCTTTCAGCACATGCAGAAACTAGCCCCGCTCAGGGAAACTAGCCTAATGAGATTATCTGTCAGAGCGCGGGCCTGTCTAGACAGTCCCAATACACACACACACCCACTGGTGGCAGCGCTGCAGGCATGATAGGACGCCCTCAGGCAACATGTACCTGTTGAAGGAGCGCTACAGTGTTATCATCACGCCATTATGGATTTACACTGGCTTTCCCTCCCAGTGTTATTTCTTTTATTGAAAAGAAGATGAGCATGAGTTTAATATTAGGAAATGACAGAGGTGGGGGACTCGAATAACAGGGCTCGCTTCGAGTCCTATTTAAGACGCCCGTTTTAGGACTCGGTTGGATAAATTTGATAAAAAGACTCGACTTGACTTTGAATTGGTATTCCTGAAGCTTGACTTGACTTAGACTTGAACTACATGACTGAACAAGACTTGTCTGTTTAAATTTAAAGGTCTGTACGTAAGATAGTCTGCGATTTGTTTGGTTATAGAAATAAAACTTTTTGTGTAGTGCATGCGAACCTGGCGGGCCACCAGTAGGCCCAAGCTATGATATCATGAAGCAAGTATGGCGGGAGAGACAATGTTTATTACATTTAGATTCAAGAATAGATTTTTGACAACATAGGAGAAAAACAGAACAGCAACATACAAAGTTTGCAACTCACAGACAATAGATACAACTACGACATCTAACTTTCTTACTATGAAACCTACAGATGCAGGTAAGATAGGTTAGCTTTACAGCTACAGTTAGCTCATGGATAGTTGGTCAAACATGAACTAAGCTTCATGCTGGTTATATGTTAAGTTGAGAACATAATAAAGTCCTGGACTATACGAAGACTATTTTAGGATGGGATCATTAGAAAAAAAAGTAGGCTATGTGTTTTGGAATTTGTCAGTAGGCTACAGCTAACTATCGCTCAATGCAAAGTGGCTAATGTGCAAAAGTATGTTGTGATTGAGCGTGATTAAATAGCTTGACTTGCTTGTTTTTTTGCCAAAACTTGAAGGTTAAGACTTGAGTCTTATTTATGACTTGCACATATGTGACTCGACTCTGTCAAATGCCAATTGTTTGGAGTTTTTTTTTTTTTTGTAACTGTCCTGGAATGGCACAATATGAACCACCTCCTCCTCTTCACTAGCTGTACCCTTGACATCATTTCTATCCCTTTTGTGGGATTAAGTGAATAGGTCATTTAGCACGTTGCGCACACACTTTTTTGTGTGCAGTTGCGTCTGTGTGAATGATCTTTACACAGCTTTTGGTGCCGCTGCCTCTCCATCCCCGATCTGCAGGCAGGAAAGTACGTCCATATTTGTTTAAAAGTCTCTTAGCAGTTAATAAAGATGCATTTCCTCCGACTCTCTTCCTGTGGGGACGGTATCAAGGCTCTGTTAAGTTTCTTTGATTTCTGCCACCTCCAATCACAGCGGGACACTGACTCATCATTGTGCCACTTCAAAGCCTGGGAATGGCCGGCCTGACCCCACCCACTGCAGAAGCCCCCTTAAAAGTCACGGCCATCCCACAGCGAACGACTTAAGGATGCCTCACATCAGCGATGCAACTTGACTAAATGACTGGATTTCTTTTTTACGCAAGAGAAAAAGAAGAGTGGATATCATTACTTGGATTCCTTTTGGGCCGGCTACGCAGGACTTTTTTTTTTTTTGATATACATTACACTTCTGCATCTTGATAATGCAGTCCATCAGGGGTAAGTAGCCTTTTTTGCACAATAATCAGTACTTTATTTAAAAAAAAAAAGTTAATTGTAGCCTGATGCATCTTATTTGTCTTGTAGACTTGAAGGCCAACTTCAACGGCCCTCCTGCCTCTGCCATGGCTTCGGGTGATGCTTATCTCCAGGGCAACATCCGCATGACTCTGGAGGACCCCGAACTCTGGAGGACCTTCCATGAGATCGGGACAGAGATGATCATCACAAAGCCGGGCAGGTGAGATGCGCAAAAACATCAGCAATAATGTTCAAAAGCGATTTGTGTCTTCTTCTTGCATTCTCTCGCGTGCTCACTTGTTTTCCAGGAGAATGTTTCCACACTGCAAAGTCAATCTGTCCGGTCTTATTCCTTGCGCCAAGTACATTTTACTGGTTGATATGGTGCCAGAGGATGGCTTCAGATATAAGGTAAAAAAAAATCTAATAATAATCTTCTCTTATTGCGGTGATCCTTAATAGCAGCAATAGCATGACTGTGTTCATTCGTCTTGACGTGTAAAAACCCGAAATGGGAAAAGAAAAATCATAAACTTTGTGTTTGTCTCATTACACTGGAAATTTATACATCGGATATATATCAAATTATATCAGGGATGGCTCTATGTGTCCCTGAGAGTATTTTTGACGCCGATTTAAAAAGTGGATTTTTCTTTTGTATCAGCACATCAGGTTTTTGAGATATTTCCAATTTTTTTTGTTTTTAAGTTGCCCGATAAAAACTTGTGCAAAATGGATTTTACTATTATAGCTATGACACTGTAGGAAAAAAGAATCCACCTATTGCTGAATCCAACCCTTAATTCATAAACAGTACTAAATATAGCACATAGTACTGTTTTTATATTATTATCATGAAAACTTGCTAGAGAAAAAACGAGGGCAGATTTGGAATCATCCAGAAAAAAAAATCATCTAGATTTGCATCTCTCATTAAAAATACTAGTAAACAATTGTTGACCAATGTTATTGACCCTACTTGCAAATTTCTGAAATGATCCATTTCCCTTGTAAGTTACACACTGAAAAGCCACTTTTAACCTTACAATAGGGTCAGTTTCACTTGCTCATCGAATTAAGACACATGTTCTCCCCTTATTTGTATAGCTTCGCCTGTTGATTTCTCTCAGTCTCCCCAGACAAGTTTGTCACCCCCCCCCCCCCCCCCAGCCCCCTTTACTAACATTGAACATCAAAGGGTGCTATCTCATCCTGTTTTTCTATCCCCTGCTGGGAGCCCACTGTACTACCCCGCTATCTCAGTGGGTGGTACAGCCGGCCATCACTCTCCCCTCTATCTTCCTCTTCTCACTGTGGGAAGGGGAGATGAACTTCCCTCTCTGTCACTCACCTCGCTCTGTATGACAGATTAGCCTTTAATGACATTCTGTCTCCATCCCACAGTGGAATAAAGAGAAATGGGAGGTGGCGGGAAAAGCGGAGCCTCAGCCCCCCTGCAGGACGTACCTGCACCCCGACTCTCCGGCCCCGGGGAGCCACTGGATGAAGCAGTCCATCTCCTTCCTCAAGCTCAAGCTCACCAACAATACTCTTGACCAACACGGACACGTAAATTGAAAACAGATTCATTGCGGCCGGTAAGAGTACAGAATTTGAGCTGGTTTCTGCCCGTCCACAGATTATCTTGCACTCCATGCATCGCTACCACCCGCGCTTCCACATCGTGCAAGCCGACGACCTGTTCAGCGTCCGCTGGAGCGTTTTCCAGACTTTCACCTTCCCGGAGACGTCCTTCACCGCAGTCACCGCCTACCAGAACACAAAGGTCACTTTCTGTAGGCTACGCAGCTGCTAAGGCCCCAACAGTGGACTGAGATTCTTGATCTACTTTTGACGTCTTCACCCACAGATCACCAAACTGAAGATTGACCATAACCCGTTTGCCAAAGGTTTCCGCGACGAAGGCACAACTAAGAAAAGGTACTGACATGGCGGTTAAAAAGATGAACAGGATTTTTGATTGATATGCTGAAATTGGATTGATTGATGCTGGTGCTCCTCTGCAGGCGCACAAACAAGAACCCGGGCGACCTCGACAAGAAAGTCAAACTTTCGGAAATGAACAGGGAATCTGAGGAGGACAGTCCATCAGGTATTGGATCATTTCCTCTTCAGATGCTTGAATCGTCCATGTGCTTCAGAAATGAAAGAAATTTGGGGGAAATGGGCACATTTTTCAAGTCTGAAGAAGAACGTGGCATTCACCATTCTCTTAAGAACATTCCACAGAATTTAAAGAAGGAAGTCAAGTCAAAAGGTTTCTTTACAATAATGTGTTCTGTGCATCCCGATTAGGCTAGACACAGGATTCTGATTAATATTGCATTTGTGGAATACAAATTAAGAAAAATCCACCGTTTTTTATCCATCACAGGAGGTGGCCATTTTTTTTCACTTGACTGAAAATGATATCACAGTGCCTAAGAGCTCAGGTAATGACCATCAAGGCTCACCTGTTTTTCTGGGTTTGGTCAGGTGATGTTAGCAAGCAACTGTGATGTTATTTTCAGTCAACAGCAGGTGGCAAGATGGCCGCCCCCTGTGATCGAAGTCAATTTCTCTGCTTAATTCATATTCCACAAACTAAATGGGGGTGCATAGAACATGTTATTGTAAATAACATTTTGGAGTTGACTTCCTCTTTAAGCGTTAGCAGAATGGTTTTGAATGGATTTAACATACAATATTGTTATAATCATGTTGTTGAAAAACCCACTTTTTCTCTTAACAAATTCTTGAGGAAATATTGGTGAATCGGGCCCATAAAATATGCTCTCCCTCAGTGTTCTATAAGTGGCTTAAATGAACACTTGGTACTCTCTGGAAACAAGCGGAACTGGCGTTTCCATAAAAAGCAAATTAGTCGTGTGAGACCAAATGGTCATTACAATTGGAAGTGAGAAAAGAGCTTTGCTTTCCTTGGCTGGCTCTCGAGATGTTTTCTTTTGTCTCCTTGTGGGGAGTTGAATCTGAGGGTTTATGCCGTCACAGATTTCTGCCGGTCGTCGTTTGAGGGTTACGAGGGAGACGAAGCAGAGCTGCAAAAGAGGAAAGAGGTCAACGACATCAAGGAGGAGCGCTACTCCCCTTGGTCCGCAGAGAGGGAGCACAGCGCCAGGAACGCCTCCCCTCCTGCTGCTGAATCACGGGATATTTACAACACAGAGCAACTGGTTCCTGCTCCGGCATCCTACCAGCCTTACAGGTGACTACTGGCAAAGATCGGGGTGGAAAATTACTCACACTCTACCTGAGCAGAAGTACAAATATTTGTGTCAAGAAAGACCGAGGTAAAAGTTGAAGTACAGATTTCACCCCTTTAGCTAAAGGTAAAAAGAAATGGACTCTGAAATGTACTTAAGTACAAAAGTAGAAATGGAATTTTATGGTCAATTATATAGAACAGAGTAACCCACCTTTTGGAAGCAGAGAGCTACTACTACAAATACTGAAGGACAAAGTCAAAGGTTCTGACTCTAATTCAAATTCTTTATTGTTGTAAGCATTGAGAGCACAAAAAATACGTTATTTTATTCATTATAAATCGATTTTTACAGGAATTGGACGATTAATTGGTGAACAGAATTTTATTCTGCCATATATCGGAATTAGCTTCTGGCTCGGTCGGGCCCTAGTTAATATTATATGTTATAATTAATGATCTTTATGTGAAGACACTGATCATGTTAATCATTTCTCACAATATAAGGAAACAGATAATACGAATATTATCTAGGGCTGGCTTATCACAAAGATATGCAATAATTTTCTTATGGAATTGTATGCTTTTATCTGAATTTGATCATGCAGATGCAAACTTAAAGGCGCATCGCCGCCCAATAGTTGGACATTATCTAGGGGAATTAAAATGAATTAACTAAGAACACATTGAGCTTGCTTATTTTGCTGCATGAAAATAATGTACTTCTTTCATTAGATAACAAAAATGTCATTTCTTTAGATACATGAGAAATATCGCTATAATACCAATATCAACTGTAGTCAACATCCATATCGCATATTGCATGTTTTCCCAATGTCGTGCAGCCCGAATATGATCAATATTTTTTTTTTCAACAAATGTCTGTCAGTGTTCACATTTTCAAAGGATCACAACTACAGCATTCCTTGGAAATCACAATTGTCCCATTACTGGTGAGCTATTTATAGAACAGGCCTGCGGGCTACTCACGGGGGCTATCTGGTGCCCGCGAGCACCGCATTGTTGACCATTTCGGATGAGTCGGCACAATGGGAGAAAAATGCTTTTCTTGACACAATGAGCTAATTAGCATTGGCTCCGTCTTTATGCTATCAAAACAATGGCATCCCAACGAACTAAAAATGACGAATTCCTTAATGATAACTTTCTTACGTCCCACCACTGGCGCAATTTGGCAGCACCTTGTCACTGTTAAGCACAATACTGATCTCGTGTCTTCGGCTCGTCAGGTTCCACGAATACGGAAAGTCTCCCTCCCCGTCCTCCAGCGTCGGCAGTAGCGCCAGCGGCTCGGGTCGCAGCAGCTTCGAGTCGCGCGTCCCCGACGTCGCCGTCCCTGACCACGAGTCATCAAAGGCCCGCGCGCACGAGGTGGCCCCCTCCCCTTGCGCCCCCCAGCATCTGCCGGGCTCCCAAGACTACCCCGGGGTGCTCAACATGACTGTTGCCCAGGCCGGCAAGCCGGGCGTTCTCGGCCACCACATCTACGGCCCTTACAGCGCCGAGCAGCCCCTGGGTCAGTGGAGCGGCTCGGGTCCGGCCCAGTACCCCCATCCTCATCACCTGAGCGCCGATTACACCGCGCAAGCCGTGCATCCCTATCCCCATGGCAACGTGACCGAGTGGAGCCAGTACCCACTGTTCTCTTATTCTTGTTGGTAAGCGCCTCTCCGTTGGAGACG
The DNA here is from genome assembly GCF_054856515.1 of Filicampus tigris. NCBI lineage: Eukaryota > Metazoa > Chordata > Actinopteri > Syngnathiformes > Syngnathidae > Filicampus > Filicampus tigris. Next base: position 20,377,344 of record NC_141221.1, on the reverse strand, counting down.
GAGTGACTTTCACCATGCTGACACGGTGTCATGCGTACACGTTTACACGCAGTCGCCAGCCAAGGCCTCCAATAATCGATGACGTCAAGCAATGAGTCGTCTGCTGCTCAGACTGAGACTTGCTATGCCTACACAAGTGTGCAATGCCATACTGAGGAATTGGTTTATTGTTGAGCTGTCTATTTATTTTGTATTTCATTCCATCTTCTAGTGAATATATTATTTTTGTAAAAAAAGAGAGAAAGAGAGAGAGAGAGAGAGAGAGAGAGAAAGTACGTACCCATACGAAAGTGTGCAATTCATGTTTGTCTCCCGGTGTTGATGTGATCTGAAAATAAAAACTAAAATGGTCTGTTTGGTGTCTGTTTAAATCTTACTTGGCCACAACATTCGCTTCAAATGAATTTTGGATTGGATTCTGCTTCTTTCTCATTACACTTCTCACATTTCAGATTGGATAAACACCAATTAAATAGCACTTACAATATATACAGAGTGTAAGGTGCAGCTGGGCCAGGGGGCTTCATTTTATGGGGCCTACTAGTAAATAAAGGGTCTTCATGGTTCTTGCTCAAGAAACATATTTGCCATTTTGGGAGAAAATTGGCAGATTTTCCCCCTCACTTTTAAAGATATTGCAAGCACCTTGTTCACAAAGTACGTTCTTAACATTAAGCTACACATTTGCCTGCCATCATTTTCTATGAACTCTGATTTAAAATTCAATTGGATGTTAGCAATGTATAATAACTAAATGTGCGGACAATTATGATGTGTGTGATATGACATACTGTTAGGCTTATATGGTTTGCAAAGTCACAACGCCCCACAGAGAGAAACCATAACTATGACGGAAATGAGTTTGACAAATTTGATAAATGAATGTGTCCACATTAGTGTCTATTCCTACCAGTATAAATAGGCTATGGCCATGATGTCTAACATACTGTATAGTACGATAGGTAGATAATAAGAAAAAAAAATGCCCCTCTCTCCTCTAAACAACATGGTGCAACCCTACGCCTCTGCAAAATAACACCACAATAATAACCATACTGTCCTGTTAAATGAATAAATAATATCTTGCATTACTGTCTATGTGTAATTTGTGATCAAGCTCCTGCATTGGATTTCATGAGATGTGGCCATGGGCCCAAGCTAAGCATGTCCGCCGGTGGACATTTGCAACGTTTAATAAGCAGCACATCTTCCAACGGCCTTTATTTGTATTTCTCCATTGTCGCTCTAATGAGCGCCACTCTGCAGTTTCGACAGGCCCAGCATGCATTCAAGACTGTGTTTAAGTGCGACTGCAGCTCACCTGCTGAGGTTTACTCACTAGCATCATAAAGCAAAGCACCACTCTTGTTCTTCATGTGAATGGCTCAAAAAAGCATGACAATGGGGGGTTGTTGGCCACCCTTTCACAACTGGAAAACACAGGCTGAGTACTGCGCCTCCACCCGCGATGGACATGAGCCACTAATGACTGTTGTAAATGGGTGTGTGTGTGTGTGGGCGGGTGTGTGTGTGTGTGTGTGTGTGTGTGTGTGGGGGGGGGTCATCCTCCAGGAACACATTTCATCAAGTGTACAATTCATTTTGTTGGGGGCTGCTGGAACCAGCCCCTTTGTCAGTTTTGCTTTGCTGTGGAATGCAAACTGCTAATGCAGTCATTTTGGCTATGGAAAAGAAGTTTTTTCAGGGTCAGTGAAAATATTTTATTTTTTTTTAAAACTATACTTGTCATTAAGAATGTGGAAAATAAAGGTATAATTAAGATTTGCCTGAGAATGACTAGTGAATACAGAAAGTTAAGAAGTATAAAAACTACAAAAAAAAATGCAATTTTAAATTGGATTTAGGTCTTGGCCCTGGCTGAACCCCGGCAAAATATTCAGCTTCATGAAATTTGATGACTAAGGCTTTAGACCATTGGTGTCAAACTAATTTTTGTCGCGAGACATATTGTAGTTAGGGTTTCAGTTGGAGGGCCGTTTTGACTTTGACCCAAAATTAATTTATTATTGCCTCATATTACATAAACAACAAATTGATGAATAACACATTTTGAAATCAGAGGCCAGTAAAAACTGGTTGCTAAAATATTATTACATTTATTTTCAAAGAGTGATTGGTAACAAAATTCTTGCTATATCTGAACGTTTTTAAAAGTGAAGTCATTTGCAATTGTTGTATTTTAGCAAGAAACATTTAGTCGATCCACATAATTCGCTTTGGCGGGCCACATAAAATGACGTGGTGGGCCGGATCTGGCCCCCTGACCTTAAGTTTGACACCTGTATCAATTGTCATGAGCACTCTGAAGCCACATTTTCCAATACAAAAATGATGCATCACACAAAAACATGATTTTATTTTTGTTACTAACAGGCATTAGTGTTTTCTGTGTGTGTACTGTATTTATCACCTTTTATATTTTTTTCACTAGGCTAATACAGTAGGAATTCAGTTAGTTTTTGCCAAAGTATATGGGTCATTTTTAGGTTTGTTGACACTGATTTTCACAAATATACTGTATGTCATGCAAAACTGTTAGCCATAGGGCTGGTGGGTCGTTTCCCCTGTATCTTCTTCCTCTGTGACTTGTGACTTGCTCTGGCCAATGGTAAAATTCTCAATAGCACATTTTTTGCGAAACCCAGTAGCTCTTTGACCGCAAGCTTGCATAGCTAAATATACATTAAGAACTTGAATTCTTATGGTGTAGACTCATCTTTATGAGAAGGTGGAGTAGCAGTCGCAAAGGAGTCCTGACATTATGACAAAAGGCTTCTCCGACAAAAAAATAATGAAAAAGACAAGCACTTGTTTTCTTTTTACAATTCCACTGGGTCTAATCTGCGTCGTCTCACATTACGGTGTAATTTGGGCCTTTTAATTGCTCTGATAATGGTCAAAGAGCAGCACATCGACTTGCACTAAGACGTCTATAAAGTCCACTGGTGTGGTTAAGTGCAAGACACATGTTTTAAGTATCCCTTGGTGGTACTAGTGCTTTAGAAAAGAAAGATTGACGTATTTTGATCGTGGACGTCCATGACTGGTGTCAGCAGGTCCCTCCAGACAAGCAGCACAATAGTGTGAAAGATAGCAAGTGGGGGGATGTTGGAGAGGGGGGGGGGGGGTTGGGGTTAACAGATGTAGAGGAAACACTCTTGAGAGCAAAGCAGCAGTCAACCTTCATAAAGCTGACGGAGTGTAGGGCCAAATGGAGAGGAACTAGATGAGACTGGCTGGCTGGAATAAAGGCAGACAAGACAGCAACTACAAAGTATTACAGTCGCAATAGACTCGGTCCACCTGTGTGAATCCAGTTGCTTCACAAGCTTTTAAACATTCAAGCTGTGGAAATCTGTGCAAAGCCCTCATACTCATATTGTGCTGCATTTTTACATGAATAGCCAAAAGGCAACTGGAAGAGGACAGCGATGGTTGAAGAGGATTAGTTCAGGAAAGTTTCTTCGAGCCGAAGTCTGATTAATAATAAGTGAATTTATAAATACATTTTTCAGTGATTCAAAAATATTCTATAGGGCCTGTGCACGGCGCGCCATCGCTGACGTCGCTACCGGGGGAGCCGCCATGTTGGGAGCGCACTGGAGGCGACGTGACTACTGTTGTTGCACGCAAAACGAACTCGCTGTGTTTCTCGCTTGATTTAGAAGGCCGAAATATAGAAACATGGTGAACCGTTGCTGTGTTAGGGGGTGCAGCAATGCCACCCATGATCGTAAAGGAAGAGAATTTCACAACGGATGGAGTTTTTATTGGTTTCCTGCTTGGTGGAGACTGTGGGAAACCTCATTTTGGACATGTCAAAACGAAGTCGGACGGCTTGGTTATTGGGTGTAAGATGAAAATATTTCATTATAAACAACCTTCCGTCTTGGGCAAAAGTATGCATTTTCATAGCGGTAAGTGAAAAATAAAGTTTGGAATCCTCTTGCTTTCTTTTCTCTCTTTTAGTCACATACGTGCATGCCCTCAGTGAGTGAGATAAAAGGAAAGAAGGAATGATCAACGATCACATACCCTGTTAAAAAGAAAATAAGTACGTTTGTTTGTGGAACTTAAGGGGATGGTTCACAAGCAAACACGCAGCACGTACCTTAGTCCGAATGACGGTGTTATTGTTCGCCGCCTTCATCATCTGCAGGTCCTGCACCTACCCGTTTGTAATTTGCAGATGAGAGGCTAAAGATTTATAATGTTTAAATTGCTCGGAAGTGTAGGGACTCACACTACACACAAGGTACGCAAAAATATCCATCGCACACAAAGGAGGAAGTTGGTCCGCTTCGTAGCTTTACTCAGTATTGGGAATTCTGATCCAAACCATTTATAGTGTCTATTTTTGTAAGATATCGGTCTCTGGCTTCACGGTCTAAATTATCCTTCTCAAGCCCCACCAATTTCTTGCATTTTAACATGTTTTTGAATCAACAAATACACATTAACGTACGCTCATTCACCGTAGCTCCCAACGTGGCCGAAAATGACATCGGGATGACGCCACGCCCTTAAAATAATCTTAGAAGTAAATTAAAATTGGAGTTCAAAAAGATCTGTGAACAAGGCATCGTAAAGTGTCTGAAAAAAAAAAAAAATCCTATATACATATTTATCACCCACCTAGAGCTGGGGTACCCTTCCGCTGTCCGATTATCCACCATTTTTTCTGCCCGGAAAAAATAGTACCCGCCTATGGGCTGGTCCGCCTATGATTTTAAACGTCTATTTGAAAATAGATAATTACATAGACGGGAGAAAATGGGCTTCCGACTATGCTTAGTCCGAGCAAAAATTGTGTATCGCCTACAAAATGGGCGTCCATCATAGGCGAACCAGTCCGTCACATAGGCGGTATGCCCAGCTCTGTGTGTATGTGTGTGTGTGTGTGTGCGTGTGTGTGTGTGTGTGTGTGTGTATATGTATATATAAAAAACCTCTTTTGATGTATGATTGTACAGAAACATAGTAAAAGGTATATATTATGTTTTATTTGTCTTTACCACAGAAACACATTTGCATATCTTGTTTGACAGGCTTTTAACCTGTTACATGGAAGAGCAAAATAATGTTTAACATTTTGAGCATCACAGACAAAGAATGCAAAGAAAACGCAAAAAAAAAGAAAAAACAAAAAACAAAAAAAGGTGCAACTTTCTATCTTATCTCCATCATTAAATAAGTGGGGTGTCAAACAGAAGCAAATTGCTTAACAGAATAAAACAAGCTCAGGGTTGTGTGATCATTTGATCTGGGGTAGGGAACTGCAGTTCCTTGAGAGCCATATCCTGCCTGTTTTGGATCTCTCCCTACTACAACACACCTGATTCAAATGATCAGCTCATCAGCACGCTCGGTCGAAGTCTGAAACGATCTTGATCATTTGAGTCAGGTGTATTGTAGTAGGGAGAGATCCAAAACCGACAGGATATAGCTCTCGAGGAACCGGAGTTCCCTGCCCCTGATCTGGATAATAGACAACCCTACAATTCTCTGTGGGTTCCATCATGACATAATGTCCACAGCAAGTCATAATCGAGTGAAGGAACACACAAGTGACAGTAGTGACGTAGTGATAAGGGTTTTCATCACATTCAAACAGCAGGAACATCATTATTTGGAAGTTCCGATTTTTATCTCGCTGCACTCTTGATTCCATTACGAATCAGTGCAACAATATTGTGACACTAGAGGCACAGTCACCTAAGGCTCATCGCTATCCAAACTTAAATACATACGGAAATATACAGTGGATGTAAAAAAAAAAAAAAAGTCTACACACCACTATTGAAACGGAAGGTTTTGACCGAGATAAATCAGTTCAAAACTTGTTTTCACCAATATTGTGACCTATATATAACCTGATATACAACCTGTACAACACAAATTTAAAAAAGGAACTTTTTTATAATGTGGCTGCACAAGAGCACCCAGCATTCCTATAACGGGATGTTCAGAATTATCACATTAATGGGAGTCAACTTCTTTAACTCCTCATGTTAAATAGGAGTCAGCACACACACATTTAAAATGCCCCTGATTAATCCCAATGAAGTTGTTCTAGTAGGCTTTTCCTGACATTTTCGGGGTGATTTCTAGCAGAAGCATAATGCCCATATCTCCCTGAGCGGCGAAGGTTTACGAATATTTGCCCGATGCTGCCACTGCGATGCTTCACTGTAAATAAGATGTTCTTTTGCCCAATGAACGGTGTTGTGTTAGAGCAGCTCAAACTGAACAATGAGATGCCTCTGAAGCAGTGGAAACTCTGCAGACTATAGCTTGTTCTGTATGTGATTTAAAATTCCCCCCCGAAAATGTCAGGAAAATTCTGCTACTACAACAGCTGAACTTTATTTGTTACTTTAAATGGTGGCAGGTGTCTGCTAACTCCCATTTAACGTCAGTTTGAAAGGGTTTGGTTAATCCTGAACGTAGCCACATTTCCCAGTTATGAGGGTGTACACACTTGTGCAACCACTACATGTCACTTGTCTATTTTTACTTCCCCTGAAGAATTCATTTATTTTCTTCAATTGAGTTTTTTAGGTTGCAGGTCACATTAGTGGCTGATTTATCTTATTCTTATCTAGTCCCTTTTTTTTTTTAAAATCACAAAAACCTGGCATGTTAACAGGGGTGTGTAGACTTCTTATCTCCACGGAAGCGTTCAGAAGTGCAAGACACCGAGGCACCATGAGTTAGAGTGCATCTGATGATGCCTTTGGGTTACCTACTGGTATTACCCAGTGGAACGGGCATGACGAACAAACAACAGTATTCTTTAAAATGGAGAGTGCAGCTGACAAATCTATTGGGCCAATCCCAATTCGACCCCCTCAGTCCTTCTTTCACTCCTTACTTACTTCTTGCCATCTAGAGAACGTACAGGTAAGACATTATTTTTCATTTACAGCCGTTTCCTTGTTCCTTGCCAAAGCCGTTTCGGGACAAATCTACTTGCTGGCTGCCATGATTCCTTCTTCATGAGCGTGAAAAAACAATGAAGAAACATTTTATTTATTTATTTTTTCCATTCCTGGGTGGTGTGCTAATACGGTACACGCGTGCATGTTAATTTAGAGAATACAGTAATTAAATGTTTCTAAAAAAAACCTCTGTGTAACATCTTGCTGTGTAAATATACCATGTAAGTGAAACCTAAGTATGTAAAAAAAAAAAAAAAAAAAGTTTTTTTTTTTTTTTTAAATATAGCGAGTGCATCTTATATTCAATAGTCTGGAAAATAAACACTAAACATCTTAACGGTATTCAGCTTCTTTCTCCACATATTGCATAGTCTGTCGAAATCAAACATAACCACATCAAGACAAAGAGGCTTCTTGAAGACACCCTAGTTAGCAAGTTAGCAATTTTGGTTTATTTGTTTTCATACCTCCCTCTTGTGTTCAGTTAGTTTAGTCCACTCCTATATAAGAAGCTTGAGTTCTTTATCTGGAGCTCAGTCCTGTCTGAGTTCTGTTATTGTTAAATTGACCTCTTTTAAGTTCGGCCCAAGTCTTTCTATATCAGTTGATGTTTGAGCCTTTGTTGAACCTTTTTGACATTATTAAATGGATATTTTTGTCCAAATTTAAAACACCTTTATCCACACTAACGTGTGGTCCACTACATAAAGATTTTTGAAGTTACCAAGTTAGCTGGGATAGGCTTCAGCTCACTGCGACTCAAAAGAGGACAAGCGTTACAAAAAATGGGATTAAAACAATCAGTTCCACAGAAGCCACAATTATAATGCTAGCTAATCAGAGAAGTAATGTTTAGTGCACAAATGTACTAAGTTTACGATCAGACAGCAGTTCTTAATGCTCAATTCGGATTTTTGGGTGAAATTTGGTTTTGTTTTGTAATCGTTCACATTACATATTAATTGCCACCTCAGTCTATCTGGTGTGTGAACCAAATGCGTCCCCAAAGTGACCCGCATGCACAGAAGAAGAGTGGAGGTCACTTACAACGAAGTGTTTACAGAAGTAAATCTGGTCCAACGTGTAGGGGCTCATCTTTTTATCCTGTCATATCTACAGAGGAGCAATGGGGGAGGAGGTTGAAATATTTTGGGAAAATGAGGCGAGGCTTTTCGAGCTCCTCATTTTATGGAGACGTCTACACTGAAAAAAATGGTGTGTTGAATTTACTCAATTTTATTTCGTCAAGTGCTTGCACAAAATAAAATCATCGGGATCCAGATACATTTTTAAAGTATTGTATTTTCCGGACTATAAGCCGCTCCTTTTTTCCTATGTTTTGAACCATGCGGCTTCTATAAAGATGCGGCTATTCTGAGGATTTTTCTTCTGCCGCTTGGGACAGTGTAACCGTAATTACAATACCATACAACACAGTTGCCTTTAACAGCATGTGACTGCAGTTGGAGGAGTTCAACAGGCAAGGGTGCTATGTGCTAGGTTATTAAATAGGTGGTATGCGGAAGTAAAGGTGGACGTTAACTGACAAACTGCAGTGGCAGCGGGCAGTGAAATGAAGATAAGTACTATTTATTGTCTCTTGGTTCTGTGTCGTTTTAATCAGCAAAGTTGTTGCCGTGTTTAAAGGCACTGTTAGGAAAGAATCTGTTCAGGTACATGCATGTACATTTATAGTTGAAAATCGTTCTGTAAATGCAGTAAATATCACAGATATGTACGGCTTATATATGCTTTTTAAATTTATTTTATTTTTTTAAAATACAATGGGTGCTTATATATACAGTATATATAAAGGCTTATATAACTGTGCGGCTTATAGTCCGGAAAATACGTTAGATATATGGTCTACTTATAAAATGTATCTGGATCCAGATGATTATATTGAAGAAATAACATTGAGTAAATTCAATAGAAACCTTTTTCAGCGTACTAAAGGTGACATCACATCATTGCTGCATGCAATAAATGAACCGTCTCTGTGGCCAGACAACTACTGTCACCACAAATGTCCACTTTATGCTTCATGTTTTAAGTGGGATTAAATCCAATTCAAATATCAACTCAATACTGTTACTCAAAACAACTTTGCAGATTCATGGAGGACCGCCAGTAGTCTCCTGAGGAGTCTCGCCCACCCGGGCTGAGCGCATGTTGGGCTTTTGACGACGTATAGGTCCGATACATGTGACCTGGCCGCTCAGACTGAGGTCGCATTGCAAAAATTCCAATACATATGTGATCTAGACCCATGTGAAATTAACCCAGGTCAGATTTGAAGAAAAAAAAAATCGGAATTGAGACGTTCAGGCTGTCATAAAAAAAAAAAATCTGATACAGATCACATATGGGCAAAAAAATCCAATTTGGGTCGCATTTGCCTGCAGTCTGAACGTAGCCTAATTGGTGTTTTCAGAGGCACTAAGAAAGGGCAGGAAGCATGACGTGATACTGCCATAAATACTTAGTAAGGTCAACATGATGAAAGGTACCTTAAAGTCTGTAGTGCTCAGCCACATACCCATTAATCTTCATCCGTGCTCGTGTGCGAGCTGAAAAAGTCATCTTCCCATGATGCCTTGAGTTGCTGCTCCAAGCTCTTTGCGAGTGCCATCACAGCTGGTGGCATGAGCACCACGCAGGCCGCCAGGCCCGACACACGCTCCTTCATGGGTGTGTCGCTCTCCCACTCATCCGTGTCGGTGTTGAACACGTGAACGTATTTCATCCGGTTGCCTTTGTTATGAGAGCGCCCTCCCAGTACGTGGATGCGACCATCCAATACCGCGATGCCGGGCTCTCCGTGGCCAGCGGGGAGCGGGCTCAGTAAAGTCCAGGAGTTGCCCGAGGGCTCAAAGCACGCCGTCTGAAAAATCCGATTTACAGTAGTTGTGCTAAAGTGCATAAAAATCATGGGAATTCATTCAAAGCAATGACTTTTGACCCCACAAATGCTAATCTCAATCTAACTCTCCATTTTGTATTATTCAGAGGGTAGTTCATGTGGATAGTCCTGGATTTGAAAAATTGTATTTATTATTTATTTATTTTCCTTGTCCAATTCATTATCAAAAGTCCTGGGGTGTTTTTGCATCAATTTTGATTTTTTTTTCTTCCTGAAATGTATAAAGATGTTTTATATATATATTTCATTCAATAATATATATGTCTCTCTCTCTCGCACTCATGTATATATATATATGAGAGCGAGAGAGAGAGTCAGAGAGAGAGAGAGAGAGAGAGAGAGAGCATTAATTATTATGTTAATATTATAGAAAATAATTGTATTTGTTGGATTAATTCAATTTTTATTTTCCCTTCAAATTGGTTCATTATGTAATGAAAAATGTATTTCTTAAATTTTGTATTCATTTATTTTAAATGGGGGGTGTTCCGATGAGGCCCATTCCGGTGTGATTACCCAGGAGAGAGATCGTCCGATACCGATCACACTCTCAAATCACATAAAAGCTCCACATGGCAGCATGTTTGTTTGGTTGGACAGACACCCGTGCAGTGTTAAGGAGGCTGGGGAGTCGGGGACTCTACACTGCACGCAGGCTGGTCTCAAGTTGGCTGCAGGTTGCAAAGTACAAGCTTCTGTTGATCCGTTTTTGAGATTTGCAATGAAAGGCATTTATCACCATATGTCAATCATATACTTTTCCACGGAAATCAGCCGATCATGATAGCTGGCTGATTGATCGGTGCGTTATTAATTGTAAATATTTAAAAAATATACTGATTAAAATAAAAAGAAGTGCACATTTTTATACATATTGTCATAATTCACTGGTTAATTAACTATAATGAAATGAATTATGAATAATAAACACAGTGGCGGAAGAATACGTTGTCATGTGGCACAAGGATGCATGCTCAGTTGTCGTCATACTTAAGTGCGTTTCATTTGTTTGCTTTATACGCGTGGCTTGTTTTGTGGTGTGTGTGTGGGTAGTTCTCACACAAATATTGTAATTATGACTTTACCACTGCACTAGCATAGGTTAGTGGTAAGCTACGGCACGTTCTGACTTAGGTACAATTTATGGTTTTGCCGCTGCTGTCAGAATGGAACTCTTTGATTAACCAAGAACAGAACTGATGTCATAAAATACATCCATTTTGTTAATGTCAGTGCTGAACTTGACTCCAAAATGCTTTAGATACTTGATGATGTGACTGAATGGTTTTGACATTTTTGCAATTACATTTTCACATTGCCAAGTCTTTTATCTCAAAATCTGTATCGTTTTGACGTCTCAAATGAGATCTTTCTTTTGCACCAGAGGGAAACATTGTAAAAGGGGTGCAGCGTCTAAAGATGGACAATAAACAACTATTTGTTAAGATATGTTCATCAATAGCAATACAAAGACTGTCTTCTAGGTGTAGCAAATGAGAGTATCTATCCATCCATTATCTGCTGTCCCGGCTGACTTTGAGCAAGAGGCATGGTACACCGTGGACTGGTTGCCACCCCGTAGCCCGTATTCGAACCCCCACCTCAGAGTTGACTGTGAGGCAGATGTGCTAACCGCAAGGCGCCTCATGCCGCAATACATGATGATGCTCTACCTGTAAGACATCCCGACGGCAGCCGTGCTCGTCATTACTTCCCCCAACGACATACAGGCGTCCGTTGACAGCAGCCATGCCGTGCCACGCTCGCCCCGCTGGCCCGTCCGCACATGCTGTCCAGTGGTTGGCGGCCGGGTCAAAACAGTGGGTCTCTCTCAGATATGCCCGCCCTCTGCGTCCACAAGTGATGTAAATTTTGCCATCTAACACAGCTCCAGCATGGGCGTAAACCTAAAATGAAGATTGAACTATTAAGCGAAGGCTGGGGTAGATTTCTTAAAGGAGGAGTGGTGAGTATGTAGCACCCTCGTGTGCGCATAGGCAGAGTTACAGCCCGTACCTCTTTGACGAGAGGGGACACAAACTCCCAGGTGTTAGTGTGCGGGTCATAACGCTCCACCGAGTACACCTGCTTGCTGTAGTCGCGACCTCCGATGGCATAAATATAGCCGTCCGCCACGCACACGCAATGGTCCGCGTGCTGATGCTGCAAAGGCTGAATGGAGCACCAACTGTTGTGACGAGGGTCATATCTGCAAAATGGGGACAGGAGCAGATTATTATTAGGGCTTCACAAATAAAGTGAGAAAATGTGAGCAATAAATGCTGATTCCACAAGTGATTTCATTTTGACTATGTCAAAAGCAGGTGCGGAGCTACATGGTGGCCAAGGGTGGCCATGGCCACCCCTTGTCACTCTTTGGCCATCCTCACGCCTAGTGGAAAAATTTTGATATCTGTGCCATTTCTGCCATTTTGACATAGATGCAATGTTCTTAGACCCCTTAATACTGCCACGTTTTTTGAAAGATATATAGAATAAATGTACGATTGATCTGAATACAAACTCTAAAAGATTCTGTCCTAAGTTAAGGACATCGAATTCTTACAGGAAGACATCTATAATTACTATCACTCCAGAACACGAAAACAACATGGCTGAGAAGTCATTGTTTATTATACCATCCCTAGTCATGGTTTCATGAAATAAAATGCACACATATACAAGCAGGAACAAACTTAAGTAAAATGCAACCTTTAGCGTTGTGAAGAATTAAACGTCATGTATGTCATTGTGCTTTGTAGATACGATTTGAATGAATGAGCCATTGAACGCAGTATGCAAAATGGTGTTGGCTGTTGGTGACCACTCTGATTAGCTGTTAGCGAGCAAATAAGTGTATGAGATAGAAGTAGACCATGAGACACACAAAAGCAAAGCAACAGCAAATAAATTGCTATTTTCTAGTCAATTAAGCCGAGCAAAGCGTTTTATTTTGACTTATTCCTGCTTGATTATGAGCATTTTTCTGGTTATGTGTGCATTTTATTCTATGAAACCCTAACGATGGAGGGTATGGTAAAGAACCACGGACGCACGCACACATGCACGGCCAGCCCTTGCCAACCCTCACTGAGGTGTTGAGTCACTCTGGCCACCCCACTGAAAAAAAATTCTTTCTACGCCCCTTAGTCAAAAGTATTACAGCAACATATTTATGTACAGTAGAGCGCACATATTTACGGTTATGCCACTGGCTCGTTTTTCTTTTTCCCCTACCCGATTCACCACTGGCATTTCTTTTTTACCCGACTTATTCATGTTTTTTTACCCATGTCAATTATAAGGACCGACGATTATTTGTATATTTTTGTTATTTGCGGTCTGGCTCAGTTCCTAACTACCAGCAGGGGTCCAATGTACATCTGCAGAGGGGGACCAAAAAGCAGTTTTGAATGGCCTGGTTATATCAATGTTTTTTGTTGTTGTTTTTTATTGTATTTAAGTCATGATTAGTCCTTGCATTTCAAATGATCTTGCAATGTGCACCTAAAAAGAACTGAGGCCCCTTTCTGTTAACCGGGAAGTCAACGGCCAAATTTTCTTTCCCAACATATGATCCATGCAGGCCCACCATTTCATACACGGCATTCTTATTAATATTGCATTTGTGGAGTATGAGTTAAGCAGTATAATCCAACTGTTTTTATCCATCTCGGGGGCGGCCATTTTGCCACTTGCTGTCAACTGAAAATTACATCACAGTTGCTCAGGGCTCAGGTAACAACTAACCATGGCTCAGCTTCTGAAAACAGGTAAGCCGGGGAAATTGTGCTTTTTAACTCATATTCCACAAAAGCAATATTAATCAGAATGCCATGCTTAGACAAGTGAAGGTGCATAGAATATATTATTGCTAAGAATTTTGGGGTGTTGACTCCCCTTTAAATATAACTTTTTGCCCACTTTAAAAATATGTGATTTTTGTGTTTATATTGATATAAGCTATGTTGGGGTCCTCACCTCCAGCAGCTGGTCTCTGCACGAAATCCACTGGTATTCCTGTCTCCACCAATAAGATACACAAAGTTATTTAGCACAGCGATTCCCTGATTGGACATGCGAGGACTGTTCCCTGCATCAATAGTCCTCCACTCCTTCCAGCTGGGGTGGAACACCTGGAAAAGGTGCTCAGTGTCCGTATGAGAGGGGGAAGTGAACATCCCCCCGAAGCCCAAGATACAGTAGAAGCTGGAGCGAGGCTGTGTAAGAGGACTCTGAAGGACAGGCTGCCACATCTCCTGCTCGTGGTAATGGAGGGCGGCGGACACGGCTTCCTTTAGCGGGCACTGATCCAGTTTATCGTGCAACCTCTGCAGCACTTGTTTCTCCATTAGGCAGAAGCGCACAGCCTCAAGCATCTTGAGATTGTCCTGCAAATGATTTCGACATACAGTGAACCCCCGCTTTATTGCAGTTCATCGTTCACAACCCCGTAAAACCGCAGAAAGCAAGCATTCCGAATTTGTACTACGCCTTCAAGTGTAGTACAATGTTGTGCTGCGCCATACCTGGCAGCACTGAGGTCGACTGGAAGATATGATGCAGTGCAATTAAGAGCAAAACGATGGAAGTCCCCAACTAGACTCCAGTAATTGTTGTTCCCATAGAGCGGAAGTAGCATAAGCCTGTGAGTATTGTTGAATGCTCTGTTTGTAAGTGCTGCTGCTCCATGTGTGTTAAAGTAGCAGGTGTTAAATGTTTATTCACACATTTTTACTAAATCTTCCACCATAAACTGGGTTTCACTGCATGTGGAAGAACACTGCGAATAGCATTGTCTTTTGTGTGGCACACAGGAGAGAAAAGAACATGGACACACCTGACTGACCTGCAAGTACACCTGGTCACTCTCCACCTGCTCAGGACTGTAGTGGTAGTGAAGCGCTGCCTCATACACCTCATTCTCACTTTGCACCTCCAGCTCATCACTGCTCAGCACTCGGAATACTTCGTCCTGGGGGAGCCGTCGGTAGACGTCCGTGTGGGACAAAGACTGCAGGTTGCTCAGGATGTGCGAGTGGACTTTGGCATTGAGCTGCTGCAGTCCGTAGAGATCAGCAAGGTGATGCATCTCCAATATGTTGCTCTCGTCCAGCCAGGAGAAGAGGAACTCGCAGCAGAAGCCAATGACGTCCTCAAGCTTTTGAAAAGACAAAGATGACAAACCATAACATAAATTGTGGAACCCCCAAAGTTGCACAATATAGAGTTCAACCAAAAGGAGTCATTCTAGATAGTGAGCATATAAAGCAGGGAGGGGCCATTCCATTATTTTATCTGGCCCTCCACGCATCGACATTATCAAGAGTCCTGTAATCTTTGTTGCACAAATTGGACCGTTTTTTTCCTAAATTTGGTCAACTATGTATTTAGTCCTACTTTATTCATTGGTTGTTCATGTGCGTACCTCATGCAAAAGATATACACCATATATTGATTCACCGAAATGTCTTTATACTGCTGTTTAAAAACAACTGCAGCTGAAAGAGTGCCGTATATAAGATCCAACTTAAAACACAATAAATAATAAATAAATACATACAATATTCTAATTTAAATATGCAAGAAGGGATCCCTTCACATTGTCATTTAAATAAAAAAAACATTTTACTAAATAATTGGTATCTTGCAATTAATTTCATTAAACATAACAATAAAAGAAATATATAATTACCGCTTTTTCAATCAAAATCAACTACCGGTATTTGACTAATTATTTCACGCACTTGTGTTTTGTAACCATTTTTTTTAGCCAATCTGTCCGTTTTAAAAATAAATTTTGCCCTTGAGCACAAAGGTTTGCCAAACTATACCCTATAGGATTAACTCTACATGTGTATTTTGCCTGCAATTGGCTGGCAACCAATTCGGGGTGTCCGCCGCCTACTGCCCAAAGACAGCTGGGATGGACTCCAGCACGCCTGCGACCCTTGTGAGGATAAGCGGATATGATAATGGCTGGATGGATGTGTGTTTAGCCTTTTCTTTGGCTTTTCTGTGCTTACGTGACGCCACCACAGAGAAGGGTACCGGAGATGGACAAGTGTAATGATAACCATAGAAAAATGATTTTCTTTACAACTGAATGTAATTATTACATTGCCTACACATTTGGCAACTCACTAGCCTAGGGGTAAGCACGTTTGGCTCACAGTTCTGAAGTTTTGGGGTTTGAATCGAATTGCATTTTCTACTCATGTTTTTGTAGGTCTTCTATAGAGCAACTGCAGGGCACCAGATTAAACAGTAACATTTTGCCCATACTTTCATCTACTTGCATGTGCAAAAAGAATGACCAGCTCCAAACTCAGCTGACGCTCGCGACGGACACCAGAAATGCATATGACACAGCTTGTCTACTGTTCAGTACCATATAATATAATAAACTGTAAGAAAATAACAATTATAGATCTACAAATAAAAACACAGAATTGCAGTTGAAATTATCTGCAGTTACAAAAATACAACACAAACTGCTAGTAAAAAGGTAAATCTCTGAGACATTACAGGGGCGGAGCCAGAATGTGGTCAATGGGTGGGCCTGGAAAAATCAGGGTGGGCCTGAATATTTCTCTCACTGAGCACAATCCTCCTATCCCGACACATCGTATACAGTATTCAAATAAAATGACAAACTGAATAATATGAAGTTCAGATCCTCCTTAGACAACCACAATTATGCCATTCTTAATATTCAATACAATAAAAAAACACAACCAAACACAAATTCAAAAATAATTTCATAATAATTTACCAAAAATGTAAAAGTATATTTTTTTTCATGAATCTCACTGTGTGGGCAGTCTGTCAATCTGGGTGGGCCTGTGCACACCCGGGCCCACCCATAGCTCCGCCCTTGCAATAGGATCTCACAATAAAGACTAAAATTAGTCTGTCTCGTCATATCTTGAGGTAGATGCACTTTAACAATAGTCACACACACAATAAAACCTTGTCAAATCTCCAGTCAACATGTAGAGCACACACACACCCCCACCCCCACACACACACACACATACAACCCGCGACCCGCCCCCATAATAGCCTCCGCTGTGTGTTGTCTGCTCTCAACACACAGACGTTTAATAAAAAAACAAGATTTTAGACGCACGTTTGAAAATTGGTGCCTCCGATCAGACATGCGGGACAGCGACTCAATTTGTGGGACGCATCAAAAATAATTAAAATGCGGGACAGTCCGGCGCAAATCGGGACATATGGTCACCCTATGTACAACTAGTAAATTTCCTGACTTTATTATTATTTTTGTTGTTGCTGACAAACTCCTGCAGTACACTCCAGCCCATTTGTCAGTAATATCATAAAAACGAGTGGAAATGTGAGCCTTTGCACAAGTCAGTTTACAGTATGCCACCCTTTTTTTTTTACTTGTGCCCCTAAAATTTCGGATTAGGGGCCACTGTGCACTTCGTAAAAAAAAATTTAAAAAAATGTGTCTGGAACCCTGATCTGGCATCTTCCCACATTCCAAAAACATGCTTGTTGAGTTCCTTAAAAACTTTGGTTTGAATGGTTGCCTGTCATTATGCACCCTAGGAAATGCCTGTCCATGATGCACCCCACCTCTCACCCAAAGTCAGCTGGGATCGGCACCAGTTTAACGGCAAACGTACAAAGAACAAGTGATGTAGAAAATGGGAAAAAAAATGATGCACAGTTAACAAATGATTCATCATTACAAACCTATATATTAATTGACTTTATATTATTTCTTATGCATCACGCAACAAATGTTTAACTACGGTTTGCCTCCATATTTAGCAGTGCTGTGTGTTACAGATACATTATGACAAGGCAAGAAACCACACCTGCACCAACGTGGCTGCTATCAGGACTTCCTGCACACAGTCAAGGTCTAACTCGATCTTTGAAGTGTAGATATAGTCCAGTATTTTGTTCATGCCCAAATAGGACACGCCGTGGATTGGGATTTCATTCTGCTGCATCTCTCGAAGGCCTCCAGTGAACATCCCCCTAAGGAAAACGTTGACATGGTGTTAGAAAACTGTTGAGCTGAGCAGGGAGATGTCAGCTATTACTTGGAAAGTTGGATCAGTGAAACATGACATTCATCTAGCACAGTATTGAGTATGATATTGTACCATCCATTCATCCATTTCTACCTCATTTTCTTTAGGTGTGTGAATGAGTTGAAACCTATCCCAGCTGTCTACATCCTATGGAATGGAATTGCTTAGCTATACCGTGGAACACAGTGAAGACAGTCAGCATCAAGTGGAGTAAAGATTGGCACAGTACTGACATGACCAAGAACTGGACATCCCTACAAAACTGATTTGGGAAAAAAAGAAAAAGAAGTAAACGGATGAGGGAGGCTGTCTAGAGGCTGACAACAACAACAAGTGTCTGTTATTTTTTAAAGGTTCGAATGGATTTTGTGTAACGTATTGTACTTGGAAGATCAAAACGCGTTTAAATGAAAAAATATATACATTTAAACGCATCGTCAAATGACTTTTTCCACCAAACTCGAGCAAACATCAACTGTCTAATCACCATTAGTGGTTGGATTTAGCACTACGTCCACCGTCCTGGTTTTTGTTTCTGTTTTTGTTTTTAAGAGTGTGGACACCCGTGTATAGAATGCGAGTCGGGTAGTCACCACAGAACCTTCAAGTATATGCACAATGTGTAAACTAATAACAGTAAATAAGGACGATTGTTGTTCAGTTTGTCACACTTAACTAAAACCCATGCATGATGTGTCACAGATAATGGTGCGTTGCTGAAAAGCAAATGCGCCTGACAGGCGGTTCCTGGAAGCGTCATATGAATAGTACACTAGTTAGTCTGTAGATAATTTAGTTATGTGCTATCTGATGTTATTTGAAGCAACGCCACAATGCCAAGTAAGACACGTTTTCACTTTCACTGACAAAACAGGCCGTTTAGGACAGAAGTTTCGAATGTTTTACCTAAAGTAATCGCAGGCGGCAGCAAGAAGCACACGGTGACTGTGGATGGCTCGACCCTCCACCAGCAGCACCACGTCCGATAGGATGCCAGCTTGCCGGAGCCCCAGCAGGCTGTCCAGCAGGCTCTGGGAATGGGCCGAACTTCTGTACGTCTGACGGCCGCGACCTGCTGAGGAGCCACCGGAGACGCCAGTGGCAGAACCGCCCCCGAGATTAGGCTGTCTGTTGTCGGCCATCGCAGGACTGTGTTGTTCACGCTTCATCACCTTAGATGGCTGGCGCTAGCATTATCAAGACGACTTCCAACATGAAGCGATTGAATAAACAACTACCCCGGAAAAACAACAACAACTACAACAGGAAGAAGAGGAGGAGTAACTGCCCGGGTGGCATTGGTTACGGTTCACTAATCAGGTCATAACGACAATCACGGTAAACATTCAATAAACTGTTCAAATTGAAGCGCACGCATTTAACCTGAAATCGATGCTCAGTTGTTACCAAACGTCAGCATTGATAGAGGTAAACCCAGCTTGCGAGCTAACGAGCAAATGTACTAGTTGAAGGTCAAAATAAACGTTTGTCAAATAAACAAGGATAGGTACAAACACATAACAGCGCTAGTACAAGCACGATTTTTTTTTTCGCTCAATGTTGGATTCTCTAGTTACAACGATGTGATTTTTGACGTTTGCTGATATGTTTACTTTGGGGCGCTACCGTGTTGATCTAAAGTCCCATTGGTCACTCTCGTTTGATACGCCCGCCCATTTGTCCGCATGAGCCAACGTACAAAAAGCCGTAACTCAAGCCATATCAAAGTATAATATCCTATATCATACTTTTATATGCAGTCACATCCACTTGATCAGTTTAGCATTTTTGAGTCTTTTACACTACTACACTGATTAAATAAATCTAAATGCGTTTCTGGCATGTCATACTGTAATTATTTCTATCAAACACTAGAGGAGGCTCTTGAATACAGAATAATTTAGACTGGATGCACGCTCTTGATCAAAGCTTCAGACGATTATTATGGCGCACAACACCAACATTAATAATTTGAAACGTTCCCAATACTACTACTACTACTACTAATAAAAATAATAATAATAATGGTGATGTTATTATTATTATAATAAGTATAATAATAATAAAAATAAAAATAATAATGGTGATATTATTATTATTATTATTATTATTATTATTATTATTATTATTATTATTTCAAATTAATTAGCTTTGAAATAAAGTAAAATATGTTTAACAACTTGTAAATGCAGTCAGCACTATAACCAAGTGGTTGCGCTGGTAATGTAGTGATACAGATTCATTTCACAGCCAGTTCCATGATAGCCAGTCCCAAGTCTGGATTAAAAAAAATGCGTGGGTTGTGTTAGGACTTGAATCTGTCTTAAAAATTGTGCTAAACAAATCCTGCAAGAGACTGATGGGACAAGCTGAAAGTCATAATGGATGAGTGGCAAGCATGTTGGCTAGTTGAGAGAACGCCCCCCCCCAAAATTTTGAGGTTCAGGTTTTGAACTGTGACCTGTGTTTTCTACGGGTACTCTGCCTTATATGCAATATGCATTTTCGGTTTAGACAACTAGAGATGAAGACTAGATTGTCAACATTTTGCCATTTTCGGTTACAGTATTTTAGTTTTGCATGTTCAGGAATAGACAATCATGATGTAAATGCAATCATATAAATGACATAAAAAATTATATGGCTAAAGTAATTCTGTACTTGATACAAATGTGTTGATATATGTTTCATTCATTTTCTACTATTCATTCTGCAGTGTTACAGGTGATCTTGACATTGGGCCAGAGATGGGGTACACCCACTGGCCTGGACTGGTCGCCAGTCAACTCCATAAGCATCATTAAGCGTAAGTGATCCTGCACCTCCAGTATTGACTTTTGTTTTGGTTTCTTTTTTCTGCCATTTGTTTCAGCGCTAAAAATGTCAGGAGCGTCACAACAACATGGAGCCAGGGAGGAATGCATCCCGGAGGATATTTGGAGAGGGACGAGATCTGCCGTTCCTCATTTCTTAATGGTGAATGTGAGGTTATTAACTAACGGCTGTTGAAAAACTGCAGTTGTTTGTTTACATTCAAACTTCAGCTGCTGCAGCCAACACGTGACGTCACACATGCTGTAAATGCGAGATTACATTTTTTTTAAACAATCTTTGTATTAACCTTTTGAATTTTATATAACTTTTTAAACTTGGATTCATTTTTATATAGCTGTTTTGACTATTGGTTTTACCAATCTGCTATCAGTCTTATTATTGCTCTCTGTGCCCGCCTTAAAAAAAAAAAATAGAAAAGAAAAACAAACTGTTCATGACCATGGAGCTGAGACTCCAGTTTTATCAGATTTGTCAGTTTAAGCTTCAAGGCCAACCCGAGGCATAAAGAGATATAGGTGATTGGGTCACTTTGCTGTGTGGAACTGAGTTAAGTGTAGGAAGCATTTTTAGCGTACACGGGTTCAGATTCCCACATTTAGATGGCTAGTCAATTAAGAAATGTATCAATACCCACAATTGGAGTTTTAAGAAAAATGTTAGCACCTAAGTGTTTCTGACATAGGCACAGGACTTTAATCAAGAAATAAAATTATCTGCACATGGAGGTGGGAAAGGCAGCCAGTACAGTATCCCACACACGGCCAATTTGTTCTGATGTTGATTGCTTAATGTATGCTGATGACACTGTTTTATTTGTTCATGGTCATTCCAAAGGCATTGTTGCAGCCAGACTATTTAAAGCAATGGCTCGTGTTACAACATGGTTGCAGGCGTGCTGCCTGCAACTAAATGTGTCAAAAACTGTGAGTATGTATCAGGGGCGGAGCCAGAACTTGGCTAATGGGTGGGTCTGGAAAAATCAGGGTGGGCCTGAATATTTCTCTCACTTAGCACAATCCTTCTGTCTCGACACATCGTATATTCAAGTAAAATGACAAACCGAATAATGTGAAGTTCAGCTCTTCCTTAGACAACCACAATTATGCCATTCTTAATATTCAATTAAAAAAAAACACACACACAATTTCATAAAACTGTAAAAGTATATATTTTTTCATGAATCTCACTGGGTGGGCAGTCTGTAAATCTCCCGCCCCCGGTATGTACTTTAGTAAAATCAGTAGAGCTTCTCATAATCCTGAAATACTTGTAGCAGGTCAATCAGTGCAGATCAATAGAAATATTGCCTTGTGATTGATTCAAATCTCTCCTTTAAATTTCATATATCGACAAAGTATGTAAAAATGTCAAAATTAATCTTGCAACTTTACGGTCGATCCGTAATGAAATGTCAACAAATGCGGAAACAAGTTTCTTGCATACAATGATTTTCAGTCACTTAAATTATTGGATAACAAGTTGGTCTCAGGCTACTCAGAGTGCAAAAAGATCATTCATCAAAAGATACCAAAGAGACAGTAGTGAGTGGCTCACTCGTGCCTCTCTCAGAAGTGAGTGTGCAATTCTTCTGCGCAACAGTGCTTTTAGTCTGTCAACGTGGTCAGTAAGAGGTCCTAACTAATGGAACAGTATACCAGAGGAGGTTAGGAGACAAACCACCTACAAGGCCTTCCTTAAAATTTTGAGCACATGGCACAAAAATAAGTACACTTTCCAACACCAAAGCGTATACCTTCTGTGCTGTCACTGTCTTCATGTGTTTATAGAATTGTGATTTTTATTGTGTGCCACTTAACTATCATTAATTGCTTGTTATAATGTATATTGTAAAATGTTTGAAGGACTTCATGTCTTGCTATTTATATGTATTTTTAATGTATATTTTAATGCTCTTTTTTAAATCATGGCCAGCCAAGGGACTACAGATGAAAAATAGCCTTTTGGCTAATCCTGTCTTTTTTTTTTTTTTTTTAACCATGATTTTTCATGTGTTATGTGAAATTGCACTGTCCTCTTTCAAATAATCTAATCTAATCTAATCTAATCTAATCTAATCTAATATAACCTAATCTAACCTAATTGCAGGTGCAGGATGAGTTGCCAAGACAAATAAAACCATCTTGTTTACACCAGCAGTTTGAGCATAGGTAAAAAGATATTATTCTCACACAGATGCATGGCCTAATTATTATTATTTTTTGTCATCAGTGTTAGGAAACACTAGCAAAACTCAAGGTCATATTCAGCTCTCATCGGTAAACAACATGTACAGGCATGGCATCAGTCTTACCAGGACTGACCAATCAGAGGAGGATATTGTTCCAAATAACACAATTTCATGTACTGTATGTATCAGCTCACTGTACTTCGGTGTTCTCAAAAATGAATTTGTGAGTGACTTTCAAGAAAATATATTTTTGTATATGACCACAACTTGCTTGTTCTCCCCTTTCTGCCTCTTGTTGGACTTGGACAATTTTTCAGCTCCAAAAGGCGAATTTAATTTTTGATATTAGAAGAAACTTGGATACATTTTTCAGAGAGAAAAATGTGACTATTTCTACTCTAGTTTCAGGGTTTTCACTATGATGTTGATGCAAAGGACATGATCCTGATTTAATGTGGCCCTATGGTGTCCCTGCAGCCTGACGTTTCCTCTAACCAACCTTTTGCACTGGTTGCACAGTTACACATGACTTTTGAATATATCGGGCCTCAAAGTTTATGTAATGACAAATTTTCTTTACAATAATATGTTGTATGCACTCCCACTAGTCTAAACGCATCATACAGATTAATATGTTTGTGGAGTATGAATTACGCAGCAAAATCCACCCGTTTTTATCTATCGCAAAGGGGCAGCCATTTTGCCACTTCCTGTGGACTGAAAACATCACAGTTCCAATGGGCTCATGTAACGACCAATCATGGCTCACCTGTTTTCTGGGTTTGGTCATGTGACGTTAGCAGGCTGAGCTCTTAGGCACTGTGATGTCCTCTTCAGTCACACAGCAAGTGGCAAAATGGTTGCCCCCTGTGATGAATAAAAACGGGTGGATTTTTCTGCTTAATTCATATTCCTCAAACGCAATATTCATCAGAATGCCGCGTTTTGACTAGAGGGGCTGCGTAGATCCCCATTAGCTGTCATAAGTTGACAGCTACTCTTTCTATTAACAGTCAGTAAATTTTGATTGAAAACTCTTTTCTTGTCATTTTAATTGTGTTGAATGGCTTTTTAATCATGTTAAAGAAACACACAGGACAATCAGTTTCTCCTCAGTTAATTTCGGGCAATAGTGTGAGCTTCAGGTAATTTCTAATTGACTATCGCTCTGCTCTTCTTTCGGCAAGTAGGCGTGCGTGGCGGCCATATTGGTTGTGTCAAGTTCCCATCAAAAGCAGAGTCAGCGCCCAATGTGTGCATTGCACGAGGACCATCCTTTGGATCATTCCTCATTTTTCCTTGTACACTGGATGGAAAAAAGTGCTCAACCATAACAAATCAAAAATATGTTGGTCGACTCAATAAGGTTTCAAACAAGCATAATTCCAACAGTGTATGTCTATCTTAAGTGACATACACAAGTGTAGAGGTTTACATACTGTGGTAGATTTTTGTGTAAGTGGTGTGTTATTAATTCTCACTCTGTCCATTTACAGTGCAATGCAATTGGATGGTGACTAGTCCGGTTTGTAGTCTGCATTTTGCACTAATTCTGTCGGGATAGTCCTCTGCCTTGGACAAGATAAGTAGTAGGTACAGAACAGAAATCAGACGGCTGGACTTACTGCTTGTGAGACAAATACCCCGAAAAGCATATGCTTTCAGGATCGTATTAGTGATGACTGTATGTGTGGCAGTATGACCCTCAGGTCATGTCAGTAGATCCAGTTTCACTTGACCTTTGTGGGGGCCAATAAAGGTTGGTCTTGGCCATCATTCAGAGACAGGAATCCCATCTTCTATCATCAAGAGAAATCTGCACCGGGCATAGTGTGGTGGTAGAACAAACGAAACACAGAAGACTGCAGACACACACAGGTAATTACCAGTCAATCTATTCCACTGACTTAGAATGGTGTTGGCTTGTCAAAACTGGCCATAGTGAAGACATTTCATATGAAAAACGGACATTTTTTCCAAGATGCTTACTGTCAACTGAACAAAGTTTTGCCATTACTAGTTGCTTGGCGTGTTTGTAAGGGGTAGTTTATTACTTCAGACAAAGATTTTTAATGTAGACTTTTTTCCATTATTTTTTTTTGTTTGTTTGTTTTTTTAGGGGGAAATTGTTGTGCAAATGTGGGTCTTGCATCATTAGGGATTTGAATAGATCTTGATACAGATCTAATGAATTTGTCTCGGTTTGCTTAATTTGTCTGTCTGCATTGGAAATGCAATGCTGCAGAAAGTTTTTGTGCTGTACACCAACATATCAGTTATCTAAATACAGTATATAAGTTCATGTTGAAGCGCAAAGGAGAACAACTTGACAACTAATTAGATGGTGTCAACAAAACTCCTATGGTGCCATTCCAGATGGTTTCCATGCAAAGTACCCGTTATTTGATTTTTGTGGCCCAAGACACTTTGATCCCAATATACAAATCTGGAATCTCAGTTGAGATTATTGAGTAAAAGCCTATCCATTTGTAGTCTTCCATCATTTACCTGATTTTGACACATTTAGCAGATTGCATTTCTAATTTGACATTTTTCTGAAGTGGAACAGAGTGAATCTACTGTGTTCACTGTGTTGGACATTTGCACCCCCTTCACTGTGATTTGTAGGGAGAATGGGAGGTTATAAACTTACTACGGTACATTCCTGACAGGTGCAATTTTGCTGTAGCTGTTCCGTATTTAGGACCCCAGCAATCCATTTTCTTCCTTGCCTAAGTCCTGCGGCAACTTGCTCTGCTGTTTGATGCTGTCTGTTGTGTCCTTGTTGTTGGGTGATATTTAATTCTCCGTCAATGACAAAGAATGGGGTTCACATTTAGTACCTTACAGGATTTGGATATTGGATCGATACATAATTGTTCTTATCAATCATTTAGGTACAAATTTTACCTGAGAACTATATGCTGCTGAGACATTTCTATGCCCCACTGGGGAATTCTAAATAAAAGGCACTATCAATCTATCCACCAAGTGCTTGTCCTGTGCATTGCCAACAGGAGGCGAGAGCATTTTCCATCTGAATTGAGGTGAGAGGCATTGTCACTTTAGATCGCCGATCAGTCAGTTATTACAGGACTGACACATAGCAATGGAAAAATCACACTCGCCTTGCATTTTTCATTTTCTTTTCTGTTAGCAGACCATTGCACCAGCGTGCAAACTAATATTGTCAGAACACTACAGCTTGCCCCAAATGTCATATTCATAGCCATAATGCAAGGAATCCAAAATGTATATTTGAACTTTGAACTTTTGAAAAGATGACCAAAACATAATGGCTTCTCACGAGACACAGGAAAATAAAATGGTGGATTGCCAAATTGACGTCACGTGGCCCACACGTGGAGGATCTGTAAGAACTATTACACAAAACGTCAAGCAGGCACTGTAGCAGCAGATAGCTTGTCCGGACTGTGCTCTGACAGCAGCTCTCAAGGGAGGGGGGGGGGGGGGGGGTTGTCATGGCCAACTTGTCCTCACTCATCATGGAATGTCCCAGGCAACAGAAGCAACTTTATGTCCCCGTCTGGTTGAACATGAAATGATTAATTAAGATGCAGCTCATCGTGCAGAATGCGCTGCATTTCCTGTGAGGCCTAATTTCTCAAACACTGACACATACAGTAACCTTGGTAACAGCTGTCTCCTGAAACATTAGGAAGAAAACACTATTGGATCAGACTAATTGTGGAGCCAATGTGAAACCCGGGTGGGTGTTTGGTCATACAGTATGTGGCAGTTGAATCACTAAAGTCAAGTATGCACCATGTTACACCTGAAACTATTTGGTATCATGTGCTATTTATTAAGGAAGTGACAGCCACATTTTTACTTGCCAGAACAAAGTCTACATCAAATGCAACCACTGAGGAAGTCTGTGGGAAGATGAGGTAGCACAATAATCTGTAGGTCCATTACGCAGATGCGAGGAGCTGTTGAGAATATGTTTGCGGCAGGATTCATATGCAGACTATTTATATGAATTAAATAGGGTGATGAGGTCCAATGCACACCACATTGAATCCCCCCTTCAATCTGCCTATTCAACTGTTTTAACAAGCCACATCTCGGGTCCATCTCGCAATTGAACTTGCTCTTCTGTTAATGGCATAACAATACATTTCCTCAGCACCATGCAACAAATTTCTCTTCTTTTTTGCTGGCTTTTATTTCTTACTCGACTTAATGGTCCATAAGAAAAAGCGTTTTTCCAAGTGGATAGTGATTTGGAAACATTAAGAAAGAACAGAATGGAGAAATTAAGTGTCAGTTTTGTGCTTGACTCGGAGGTTCAACGCTATTGTATGTGGTCCATTAATGAGATGCTACACACAGCAATTGGATCGTGCTTAGCTCAAAGAAGAGCAACAAAAAAACAAGCCTTCATTAGCATGTCGATTGCTCACAATATTGTACAACACTGTTATCTGTCTGACAACATTTTCTGGACGACCAGCAAATTATTTGATTCATGTACAAAACTGTTAACATGGTAAGAAAATATCAAATAAAATAGGCGGGTGGTTTCTTGGCAAAATTGCAATCATTTCCATTTGAGACAGATTTGTTACAATCAGTGGCCAAAAAGTGGTTCACCTGTACATGAAGATCCAAATCCAAAACATGAGCGGCATGAAAATGTCTTGACAAGGATAGTTATGCTCATTTTTATTTGACACTGTCAGAGAAGCGTTGTATTAATTTAACTATGTTAATGTTTTATTTGTTATAATTTCCATTGACATCATCCAGGTCATGTAATTCTCAGGGCATTGAATCGATTGCAACTGGGCTCTTCTCGTTGTCTAACAAGATGTTACACCGCTCGGATAAAAAATGAAATGTTCAGAACAGTCCAGTTGTGATCAATTTAATGTAATGAATGTTCAAAATTAGGGGCGCAACAATACACAGAATTCATGGTTCGGTTCAATTTGGCATTACTGTCGTCACTCGTGGTTTGATATCTTTTCGATACAATTTAGTTTTCAAACAATTTAATTTAATTGCAAAATTTTGATGCATATTTTAAAATATATTAAGTTTTTAACCTAGGTACCTCTATGTTCAGCATGATAAAAGATGTGAGGACAGTTTGACATTTCTCTTTGCAAACCGAGGTTTAAAAATGCAACCAAACAAGGTAAAAAAAAAAGGTCAAAGATGAGAAAAGCCCACAGCAGAGCTGCTGCCAACATTAAGAAATCAACTTCCAGAAAAATGTGTCCAAATTTCCATATTTGTTCTTGACATTATGTCAAGAACACTACTGGATTACTGAAGTTTCTTGGCCCAGACCAGCCACGGGCGGATTATCAAAACGTAAACAATGCATTCAGCTATATTCGTCGCTCATGGTGAACTTGAACGCGAAGCAAACCCTCACGTTCTTGACACGGTCTCGTGAAATACTTTCATTGTCAACCCTCGCTCTCGTACTTGTAAGAAGATTAACACTAGATGTAGCAAGGTTCTGTTTATCCGCATAAGTCACTTTCGTGCCATACCATTCGTGCTCCGAGCCCTGATTTGCTAGCTAACAGCCAATTAGAGTGACCAAATGTCACGACTCCCAACGTCGATTCAACATGCGTAAACGCCCACCAGACGCTTCCTGATGAGGTGTGATGTTACGACAGTGTTCACTACACCAATCAGACGGTGCAATCGGACGCCACGATGCTTCACGACCTCCGACGTCGGAGTGGTCTATCTAGGCCTTAAGTTAGACTATCCAGCTAAAAAAAAAAAAAAAAAAAAAAAACTCTGACTGTCCTGTAGTGTGTTCGTGATGATCTTGATCGTTGTCCTGCGAGTAGCTGGAGAAACCAGCGTGAAAACAAAACAAAACACAACCATGCCGGTCTATGCTGTTTTTAAACTGGGTTGGCCCATTTCAAACTGATGAAACCAGGAAAGCGATTTTATGCCAATCGAGCATGTATCTTTATTTCTTAGGTAAGTGCTGCCTTTTCTTGAATGAATGAAGCACTTTTGCTCTCACAACCCTCCGGTCGCC
This sequence comes from Filicampus tigris, assembly GCF_054856515.1. Classification (NCBI taxonomy): domain Eukaryota; kingdom Metazoa; phylum Chordata; class Actinopteri; order Syngnathiformes; family Syngnathidae; genus Filicampus; species Filicampus tigris. The sequence continues at coordinate 20,348,324 of NC_141221.1, read as the reverse complement.
ATTATGTAAATTGCAGAGCTGGGCAGCGACCCTCCGTCCCCGGTTTCCGTCCTGCATATTCAATCGACCCACGCGGTCCCAGTCGGTCGGAGTCAGCCAACCGGCGTCGAGAATGGTCTTTACCGATACCGCGTCACATGCAGGTGCCGTAACTAAACAATAAAAAATAAAAGGGTGTGGTGTACCTTGCGGTCCGCAATGACATGTGTCCCATATTCTTTTTACTTCACCGATGACAACGCTGTGCGTGTGTGTGTGACCACGTGGGTCGATTGAATATCGAATATGTAATAATTGAATATGAGGACGGAAACCGGGGACGGAGGGTCACTGCCCAGCTCTGGTAAATTGTAAACACACAAACACACACATCGCGAACCCACCTGGACACAAACCTGTCATATTCCTCCATACTTTTGTAATTCTGGAAGTCTTTCAGTTCACAGAATGGGCTCGAGTGGAAAATGAGGTGCACTGGACAAGATCGATGTAAGTCACGACACGCAGTGCTTGCGGGTCAGAAATCCAGTCTCTTAGTTTAAGTTTATATGGGTCGAAATCGCCGCTCAAACGCAACTTGTAAGCATACAGCATACTCCCCTGCCCGCTCAAAGTTTCAAATCATCAAATCAAATCAAATTTTATTTATATAGCACTTTTCACACACAAGATGCAACTCAAAGTGCTGTACATTAAAAACATCAAAATACAGCATAAAAAGAGAACCCGCTCCCACCTTCTCTCCCTCCCTCGCAGTATACACAAAGACAGACAACCACAAGCACATTTGCACTCACACACACGTACACAAACGCACGCACACATAACCTTAAAAAGAGACATGGCAGGGCACAGAGAAACCATATGAGGAAAGAGTACCCAAGGGGAGCTCGTTCACGCTGAGAGGGATGACAGCCCATGGCCACGGGTAGTTGTGTATTTCCGTTTCTGTGTATTTCTCCATCGCAAAAGACGGTTTAAATGCACTAAAAACACGTAGTCGCGTAAAAGACTTCAAGCGTACATGTTTGCAAGGAAAAGGCGGGGTTGACATTCAAAATGGACAATCTCATGGGATTGTGCAATATGTTACTATTTTTAGCACATACCTAAAAACACGCTACAGTAGGCCTACGCAGGAACATTATATGCAAACGCATGCAAATGAGTCTTCGGTGAAAAGACTTAAATAATAAAGATTAACATATTTATCTTAAAGAAATAAAGCACTTTTTCCCCCTTTGCTACAGGATTAGTGGCGTCTGTGTCATGAGAGCTTCACAACGAGCCAGTAGAGAAGTGGCATTCCCAGCATGCTTAGCTTCAGTTATAATTAACACTTGTGACTATATTTATTGATATATTTGTTATTTTGTACAGCCAGTGTGTAATTACAGGGGCGTTTTTTCCAGTCCTGGATGAAATTATTATGACTTCTGATGACCCCCTAACAAATATGTGCAGTAAGTGCAATATAAACATAAACATACAAGTAATAGTGTATGTAATGAAAGCGCCCGATTATAAAATCACCCTTGAGTCTCTATCATAACCGCATGTCTGATGTTTGTGACAAACCAATCCATGTCAAAATCAGTAAAGAATTCATTGAATTATGATGAATTTATTACAGCCAACCACAGTTACCTCAAAGTAATTGCCGGGGACTTCAAGATGGCGGCTAGGTCTGCACATCCTTGAACCTCCTTCTGGTGTGTGCATGTGTGTGTGTGCGTGTGTGTTTCATCTCTATGCCACTAACTCCTTTTAGCATAATAGTATTGAAGGTTATCCACCGCCTCCAAGCCAATTTTGTGGTGCCTTCTGGAGACCAAGGTGCCCTAAGCATTTGCCTATAGTATTGCCTAGTGCAGGGGTGGGCAGTTAATTTTGCAAAGGGGCCACATCAGAAAGTGAAACACTTAGAGAGGGCCAAGCCAACATGCTAACCTCAACTTTGTATTAGTTTTAAAGTGTTTAGAAAAAGCATATTGTCTTGTGTCAACATGTCAAAATTCATATGTAGATATGTTATCTATTGTTATCATTAGGAAATGTTCATTTTGAGCAAAATGTGAGTATAAGCAGTCATTAAAATGACATCTTGACACTTTCAAAATTATAACATTCATTTTGTGCAGCAAGCACCAACTCATATTCAACTCCTATACTCCTATAGTCAAGAATTCCAAATATATAGGTAAGTGGGATGTATAATATTACCGACAGTGATTTATAATGATACTGTGATGACTTGTAATACACTTAATACATACAGTATATGATCAAACTGTAGATTTGCATACAGTATTATCAGGCAAAATCTTCTGGGAACTCTTTCCCCCACCATGCAGGCAATATGAACATTGCTAACACTAGGACCAATTTTGCTAGTCTCTTTTTTTTTTGTTACTGGAGGGGTCGGAAAAGTCGCGAAATATAGCAAAAACGTTGCTACATTTGCAACAATGCAAACTAAAGTCGTAGGTCTTGCTTGCTACCTCACTTGTACTCGCGTCCACATCCGTGCACATATTACAAGCACAATTTTCTAGAAGCACTGCAAAGTTTGCTTTTTACTTTGACTTCACGGCCACTGTGCAGGTCGGTCAGAGACTTTGGGCGGGCCGGATGTGGCCCCCGGGCCGTATTTGCCCAGGTCTGGCCTAATGGGTTAGCTGGTACCCACTATACATCATCTGACCACAGCACTCTGCCTTTCAGTTTTAATCGAAAATATTGATTCTCACATCGGTCATATATTACCCAGAAAAACATGACTCATCCACTTGTGTCAGTTAATCACTATAGAACTATTCCTGCCTGTTCTTGTTTCACACATTCAAGGCACATTATTGATCTCAAATTCAGGGTCTGCAGAATAACATCATTGAAATTAAAAAGACCCTTCCTTCATATTGGGACTGGAGAACCAATAAAATATAGGTACGGTAAATATAATCAACCAATTACTCCTCCCCACCTATTGTGACATATCACATAAATCTGACTCAAGTTTTATTTTGCTTTTCAAGAACAAAATATTTTGTTTTTTTTAGAATACTCCTGTTTTTTTTTTTTTTTTTTTAAGATTACAATGTGTAATATTACAATAATAATGTACTTTTGAAATTTACTTGATCAGACTTTTTTCCACTTTTAAACTGATTAAATTCTCACATCTCCACAACTGTGGCGCCTCTCCCCAACTCTTTAGTCTGCAGGGGGCGGTTTACCCGAATAAGATTGAGGATGCAATCCTTTTCTTAGATTGGGCGGAGCCAGTGCTTTGAGAGCGGGAATGCTCAGAGATGAATGAATGGAGGAAAACACCACTTTGGGGGGGGGGTGTTTCGGTGAGGAATTACCATTTTAACATGGCTAAAAGCTAGTCAGCACTCCCAATATTTGATGAGTGGGAAATGTAATATTATTGATAGTGATGTACTGTATAATGACACAGTGATGATGTATAATACACCCAATTACATACAGTATATGAAACTGTACATTTGAGTGCAGTATAATCTGGGTCTATGTATTGGCCCTCTTCTGCTGTAAAGGAAAAAATAATTTTGCTAACATTTAGGACCACTGTTGTAATTTTTATTTTGGGATACTTGCAAGAGTAGTAGGAAAATGTGTTAAATATAGCGGAAAAGTCACTAAGTTGGGAACACTGCAGGCACACTTGTGTACACACCAGGGGCGGACGGAGCCTGGGTGTGCACAAGCCCACAGAGATTGACAGACTGCCCACCCAATGAGATTCATGAAGAAAAATTTACTTTGAAATTTTTTGTAAATTATTATTAAATTATTTTTGAATTTGTGTTTTGTTGTGTTTTTTATTTTATTGAACATTAAGAATGGCATAATTGTGGTTGTCTAAGGAAGTTCTGAACTTCATATTATTCAGTTGGTCATTTTATTTGAATATACGATGTGTCGGGTCAGGAGGATTGTGCTCGGTGAGAGAAATATTCAGGCCCACCCTGATTTTACCAGGCCCACTCATTAGCCACGTACTGGCTTCGCCCCTGGTGCACACAAAATAAAAGCACAACTTTCAAAATAAAAGCACCACATATTTTACATTTGAGTACTTTTTAATTCCAATGAAATTTCGGGGTACACATGGCCGTTATGTTTAATTGTTGTTAGAATTATGAGGGTGTCCATGAAAAGGTTTGAGAACCCCTGTCTACACCCCATTATTACCAGAGTTGGGCATTTTTCTAAAATTTGCGGGCAAGGCAATCGCATCCGTCTGCAGGCTGGCTACCCTTCCGCCATCCATCTATCTGTCTATTTGTCAAGCCGTACTAAATCCGTCACATAGATTGTGCACTGTTGCGGAAAGCTAGGACTGTATAGGAATCTGGGAGGGTTTGCTGGAGCACCTTATCCACACAGGCTCTCCAGTCAAAGAGCATCGTCGAACACAGTAGTAGAAAACAGTCCAGACCATAAACCTAAATTCTTTACAAATCTCCCGAAAAACTCTACTAACCCTTATTGATAACTTTTCATACATCCCACAGTATATCACAATTGATGTGTGAGGCTAAAAAAAACAGGCGGTTGACAAAACAGGTCCAAACAACAATCTGTGGCAGAGACATTTTAACATTTTTCCTCGTCATTCATTGTCATCAGGCAGTAGGAGTAGGCCAAACGCCAAGCAAAAAAGAAAGAAAATAATTGAAATGGCTTACCTCTTTGATGCAGGCAGTGGCCGGCAAGGGATCGGCCGGATTGTCATCTGTAGGACAATATGGCCCCCAAAGAAATATTTACTACATATGAAGGTGAAAGGCTTCACCTCGCTGGTGTTAAACTTGGCGTACGCATAAGTTGACCCATCATTCACATTTATCCCTCTGACTTTTTGGATTCGGGAAACAAATAAAGGATACATCCTTCATATGTGGATGGTCGTAGTGTCTTGAGTCGCTTCTGCAAGTTCCATAGCACCAGTGTGAAATCGGCATGTTTCTTTCTGAGATAAACGGGCAGAAAACAAGCAGTACTTACAGGAGTCATCTGCGAGCGACCCTCTTCCGGTTCACAATGTGATGTCACGCGGTCTAAAAATCACACTCGTGCGGTACATTATTAGGACCCATTAGCTGACCAAAAACATGCTTGATGTAAAGTACACGAATCAAGCAGAAAACTTACCTGCATTAAACGAAACAATAATTGCCAATGTCAGGTTATAGACGATTACATTAGATGGGCAAAAATCCACTTATGCCTATGCCTAGTCCGTCTTTTTTTTTCTCAAGTTTCTCTTTTATCGTTTATCGCCTGCAAAACGGGCGTCCGTCATAGACAGATAAATGGACCGGTCCATCGGTCAGACGGAATACCCACCTCTGATTATTACATATATTGTACAGTGTACTTCATTTCATACAGTACATTATAGTTTTAGATACACTTTAACTTTGTATTTTTTTGCAGTCCAAGTGCAAAAAGCAACTTTTGAAAGTGAACTTGTAAGGGCATAAACTATTTGTTTTGATTTGTTATTTACCACCGGGTTCACATTGTAGCAGAGTAGCAATAGGGCGAGCTGTGTGTCAGACGTGACCTGTGCGACTGATCGGGGTTGTTTGTCATCGGAGAATACTTGTAGCATTTTGGCATTTGTTCTAGGCCGAGGTTATTTGAAGCCTCCGGGGATTTAAACCACTGTGTTGTAGTGATGGTGTCAAGGATCACTTCAACTTGCCTCATGAAAAGGGCTGTAATAAGGCGGTGAAGATTGTCCTCCACTCAATCAGGTAATGTAGGCGCACAAAACACCATAGCATGGGAGGTGATCATGCAGAGAAATATTGAGCCACATAATCAATGGTATTTTCCTCTCCCTTTCTTGACTTGACCTCAGTTGAAAGAGTGGATGATGCACCACTTAAACACTCATAATTACACATTTGAAGGAATACTGCACATACACTGTTTTGTGACTTTTTGATGATATTCAATACAAAAGCTCTGTTGAATATTCTGCCTTTACACGAGTAATGTTCAATTTCAAATTTCGACAGTAGCTACTGTAAGTTAATGGTGGCTGTACTTTGCAGGGGTGTAAAACTGTAGATACTGCATCATATTGTTTGTAGAATTTTCGACCGTCACGTTATTAATTAGGTCAGCCAAAGCAGTAGCCCAAAATTCTTGATCACAAACAAAAGGTATATTGTAAATTTATAGTTCTCTTAAAGTATCAATCAAAACGCCATCATGATCTTAGCTGAACATATACAGGTGTAGTCCTTGGATTGGATAGCATTATATTGTGCAAAATGTGCTCATGGTGCTTTGCACGCATGCTATACTGTTGATTTCTTATTTCTGTGTTTCAAATACAAGTAACTGACTGAGCAGGGAGTGTTAAATGTCTGAATAACTTTAAGAAAATGGGTGGGATAAATACATAATTCAATGTCAAAGAACCGACCAAAATATGAGCATCGTCAGACATTTTAGTGCGCAACAGACATACAAATACAAACGCTAGTCTCATGATTATAATCATCAAGTCTTTCAACATATATGTAGAAACAAAACAAGTGATGTGGCTTTTGTGTTGCACTCGCCAGTTACCATCTGCTCGGTTCCACCAGCCTGCTTAACCAGTCTTGTTATTATTCTCCTTTTCCAAGTATTTGCGCTTTAGTCTATTCATACGCACACAGTGGTTCAGGTCCCTACATCAAATGAGAAAGTAAATCTATATGCAAATGTATCAAAATGTCAAATCCTTTCTAAAACGTGGTCATCAATTTTTGATATTGAGAAATGTTCTTCTTCTTCTTCTTCTGATTTTATGACTTTTTATGATGTGAACAATCCTTCTGTTCTTCATATCATCGCAAAGTAGTGTATACGTTTCTAAAACATGTCGAAAAACAATCACTGGGTAGTGTGCATGATGCTCGCCTTGTGTTGTAGAAATAAAATCATTCTGCATAGCAGTGTTTTGACCTTCCATGAGTCGAGGCTCGCTTTTTACATTAGAAAAATCCTAAGGCACGCCATCAAAAAAAGTCACAAACATTATAAATGGGCGACTGAGAAATAATGATCTCATTTCAATTTACTCACGACCGGACTTACTCAGTGTAAAATCTGTGCCTGTTTAATTGAAAAAAAAAAAGAATAATAACACAGGAAGCCCTGACCTTTTCTGTTGTATGAATGGCTGTCATTGAATACACAAGTTTATTGAACCGTCTACCATCCAGTGGACAAGCATTTCCTTGTTCCGCCTGTCCTGATACGTCACTGGCATAGTTTAACAAATATGTTTTGAATGACTGAAAAATCATTTTCAAGCAAATTAAGTGAAAAACGCGTCACGCCTGATGATCTCTCACGGCATACAAGTGGGCCACAGCAGCCAGGTTGTGAATCCTTGCTGTATAGCCTTGCTGACATTTTACAGTCATGACTCATGCAATAATGTGATAACACCTTTGCCATCTGCAACCTCATTGTTAGATGCAGCTCAACGCATACTGCTCCGTTAAAACACAGCTCAAAATGTAAGGGTACAAAGACTACAACGACTACGTTATTGGTTTGACAAGTATACAAAAAGACAAATATACAACATGATGAAATATGTTTTGCATTGACACCATGGGAAACATTCTCAGCCAAAATGACCATTTAACAACGATGTGGTGCACTGGAGCGAGCAAGTCACGCTCAAGCAATGTTTCCTTGGATAAAACAGTCTGTGACACATTCAACCTTTAAAAAATGTCACCTTTGTGTAAATCTTAACCTTTTGTAATACGTCCCCCTTGTAAATTCCAAATATGGTCATTTGTCTCATTTATACGATTATTATGTTTATGTAAGCGTAGACAGGGAGAGTTGAGTGAACTGAATAAGGAAGTACAGTACATCGATGAGCGATCAAATAAATATTAATAACCTTTTACTTATCATATTGTAAATATTTTGTGCATGTTATCTGTTCTTGTTCTCCGTGAGCTTTCTGACTGACATGTTTGTTTTAGTAACCACGAGACACATTCCTCCGACCCAGATTACAAAAGTTTATCTGACTTCCCGTTTTGAGCATGGACGACTTTCAGCTCATCGACGTGCCACGAAACGCTCACGGCAAACTTTGATGGCAAATTATTTCATGTCACCCTCGACATAAGACTCTCGTGGGGAAATGCTTCAGCCTTCAAACAAGGCAGGAGCAGGAAAAAAACCCCACAAAAGCCAAAAGTGAGTGGCAGTTGAGTGATGGTGGGAAGTGAGGGGTAGACATCTTAAGATGGTGGAAAGTTGCTCATTAGGGGGATGTTATTTGCCTGCTGTTCTCCCTAAAGTAGAACATTGATTCTTGAGTGGCCTATCACCCATGTCTCAGTGTCAAGTGAACACCTACGGAGCTGCTGGCGGTTGGTGTGGAGTGGCTTCACTGTTCTGTCTTGCCGACAAACAGCTATTACTGCGCTCGCCAGCAGCCTCCACTTGAGACAGCAATGTGCGGGGACAGTGCGAAGAAGTAGTTGACAATCTTTTGCTCAAGTAAGAAACATGACAAAAAGGAATTAAGTTGAAAATAGAAGGAGGTGTTACCGCCAGTGGAAGCTGGACACAGATTGTAATCGTGATTATGTTTGGATGGAGAACACCATTGTGCTCGATAGAGCAGGCTGTGCACGGATGGAAGAGCTCATTTTTCCATTTAACCTGCTTGAGGGTAATTCCCAGACATTTTGCACATAATGACAAATGACAGGCAAAAAATCTGTGAGCCCTCTCATAAGGAACACACAGCAATTCCTTCAGTGTGCATATTTCTCAGTTTTTGTTTCTGCTGAAATTCTGTGCATTATTTATTGTATCATTATATATTGTATATATTGTATATTGTATCATTCAAACACCCGAGTAGACTCCAGCTGACCCTTACCCCTAATCAGAACAAATACCATTTGTTCTAAAAGATGGATGGATGGATATTACTCTTTAAAAGCGCCTTTCAAGGGATTCAATGACATTGCATAAAACTAATCAAGCTGGAATAAAGTAAACCTTGGACTATATGGGCAAGAGGAACCATGTAGATAATGAACAAAAGGGAGATGATGAACAAAAGAGGACCTAGGATGGAGCCTTGGAAAACACCAGATTGCTAGAATGTTGATGTTTTTAATTGAATGTTAATGTTTTTAATTGAATAAGGAAAGACTTCGAGCTTTATTTACATAGATAGGTGCACACGTGCTTAGCATAAAAACTAGTGTCTCTTCATTTTCATGCCGAGCCAACTCTAGTTTGTTTATCGCCTTCCGCCTACAGCCGGGGTACCCTTCCGCCGTCCATCTAGCCGCTATTTAGTCCGGCCGGACCAAATGATAATCGCCTATAGGTCAGTCCTCCTGTCATTTTAAACAGCCTTCCGTTAGCGTTTTCCGACTACCTACTTTTACTAACTAAACTGGACGATATTTGAAACGAAAGACTGACCGTGGCATGAAAGCATCACCGTGGCCGGACTAAATGTGTCTCCTTTTAGGACCTTTATGGACTTTTGAGGACCTCGACCACGGCCAACAAGAAATGGAAGCCTCGCCGCGGACATTAGAGCCTCACCGCGAAAATAGACGATACATTGATGGGAAAAACAGCTTCTGACTGTTCTTAGTCCGGCTATTTTTTTAAGTTTCCCATCTATCGTTTATTGCCTACATAGTGGCCGTCTGTCATAGGCAGATAGACAGACACTTACATCAGATACAGGCGTTGTTCTTTAACGTTGTTCTTTCATGTGATCCGAAGACTATTGCTTCCAGAAGAAGATCCAACAATTAAAATGCAGGGGAGCAAAATGCGATTATTTTCATGGAATAACCCCACAAATTGGGAGTGTCAGGTCTCCACACAGATGGATGATTCTGGACTACCTTTACTTGATAAGAAATTGTAATTTCCCCAAGTATGGAGCCCCCCTTATGGTGGTCTTTCTCCTACGCCGGCTAGACATGAATCAAACTATACTGTATTTATATTTAGCAAGTTACATAAACTCTTATGCACGACTATATTCAACAACAATATAATCTTGCCCATGTATTTTTTTTTAAACAATTATTTGTCACTGGAGGATGAGTGAAGGTCTGAGATCTACATTTTCTCGAAGCGGTGAAGGAGACCGTGTGTGCACATTTCTAATCATTCAATGTCCCCACTGGCCCCTTACGTGTGTGTGTGCCTGTGTGTGTGTGTGTGTGTGTGTATATGAGTGTGTGTCCGTATGTGTGTGTGGGGGCGCGTGGCTGCGCGTGCATGAGTTTGTGCCACGGAGGAATTGATTATGTAACATGTTCCCAATCACACCGTCGTCTGAGCGCGAGGATGTGAGTGAGGTCGCTTTAAGGAATATCTGTGCTGCCATCAGTCCCGAACAGCAGGACGCCTCCCTCCTCCTACCTTTTCTCCGACACCACCACTAACTCTCTGTCATTGTGGCTCACCTGGCGCCAAGCAGAGCGACTCCAAGTCAACACAGGAGGCTGCATCTCGGTAAGAAACTAGAGCTCAATTCTAACCAACGGACTAATAACTGGTATTTCTACAAACAGCGCAAATCAATCTCGAACTATTCTTTTAGTTAAAAGTAGAACGCTATATTGTTTTTCAGTGAACAGGCGCTGATAAAACCCCTAATTGTTTCACAAAAAAAAGCATTTTCGCGCCGCTGTTAATATTATTCCAGTATAAATATTTACTCAAAAGACTATTTCAAGTGCGTTGCAGTTTTCTTCAGCCTTTATTCTCGTAGCGCACAGTGTGATGCAGTGAGCTAAGTGGCGCGCGCTTCAGAGTAAATTTGTGTCGGGTGTCCCACGTAAGGGAGAGCCGTGAACTCACTTGAGGGGTGCAGCCGGAGAAGTCTACTCCAGCTGCACGAGGTACCCGCCCCGCACCCACACACATGCACACGCACGCACGTACGCACGCACACACGAAAACTCGAGGCTCAGCTGCAGACACACCACAGCAGGGATGGTGGGCAGGACGTGCACCCGCTCTCGCGCGCACGCAGATTGCCACTTTCACACTTTTCATCCTGTCATGCTTCTCTTCCGCCACTGCTGTCTCCCATTTGTGCATGAGCAAGTCCAGACCGGTGCCTGTTTTTGTTGTTGATACGTGTGTGTGCGTGCGTGTGCGTGCGTGTGTGCGTGTGTGCCATGTCCTTTATCAAAAGTTATAAAACAAACACACACGCACACACACACACACACGCACGCGCACACACGTACGGTATACCACTTCAGTACATAGATAGATAGATAGATAGATAGATAGATAGATAGATAGATAGATAGATAGATAGATAGATTCATTCTAGTGACTCGTCTAAATTAATCTGTATAATTTGCTGATTCAGTTTTTAATATGGATCTTTTACTCTAAAGCACAGGTGTCGAACTCAAGGCCCGGGGGCTAGATCCGGCCCACGACATCTTTTTTTATGTGGCCCACGAAGGCAAATCATGTCTATTGACTTGATGTGTTTCTTTGAAATTGTCTTAACTGTTAACACAACATATGAGCTATTGCAAGCATTTGTTACAAATCATTCCTTTAAAATACATTGAAAAACAGTTGAACAAACTATTTACTGGCTTCTGATTTCAAAACTAGTTTTCCATCAATTTGTTGGGTATATGTGATAATATAAGGCGATCATACATTTGTATGGGTTCACAGTCGTAACGGCCCTCCGAGGGACACCACAACTGTGACGTGGCCCGCGGCAAAAATGAGTTTGACACCTCTGCTGTAAAGAAAAATACATTATTCTAAGTATTTCATCTACTGTACATATATTTCCTTTCAAAACCGATCTACATATAATCTGTATTCTAATATATTTATTCTTTCCATTGAAATAATTAATGGAAATTCAATTATGATTTTGATTATTTCCCTCCACGATTACAAAATTGGCAGTCATAAAAAAAATTGAATACTAATTTTGAGTTGTTTTGAGGCATGCGCGAACAAGTTCCTCCGCCACGCCCCCCTCTCAAAACTCACGAACCTGCATCCCGCAAGCCATACTGCACACGCTGCACAGACCTGAAAATGGCAGAAGACCCGTCACAGGAACGACTTGTAAACAAGCAAGGCGAGTCGAAATCGCTTATATGGGAACACTTTTGGGTTTGCCGTGGAAGATGAAGAGCAAAGACATATAAAGTGCAAGAAGTGTTTCTACACCCACCGGCAACACGCCCGATCTTTTGAACCATCTTAAGTTCAACCGTTCGTGTGGCTTACAATGATGTTGTGATAAACCAAATCAAGAAAAAGCCGAATCAGATTACGGCGTCCTCCGCAAACCACAAGCCTCAATAGTTGAAACAGTATATGCGGCAACCCCTACCCATCAACATGGGAGGGACACAAAAAGATAACAGAATCTATTGCCAATTACCTGGCCAAAAGAAATATGCTCCATTAGCACAAGCGTCAACCCGGGCTTGAGACAAACGGTTGAAACGTTGAACACACGCCATGCTCTGCCTTCGACATACCACTTTTCAAGAGCTGCTTTGTACGACAAGCGTCGTCGCAATGAAGTGCCAATGAATTACTGACGCTGACTCACAACAGAGCGCCGGTCCGGCCGCACAGTGGAGCCTCATATCAGTCTAAGCATTCACTTTATCGACAGCACTTTGACTATTTCAAAATAGCACATTTCATACATCAAGTTTGGTTCATTTTCTTGTTTTGTACCCAAAAAACAAATGATCGTTTGAACAATCGTGATTTCGATTATTACCCAAATAATTGTGATGAATCTTTTTTTTTTTCATAATCGAGCAGCCTTACAAATAAGCTGGTTTAAATATAGAGAAAGTTGAACCAGCTTTGTTTTGGATTCCCAGTCTACATCATTGCCCTAGCTTTGTTTGTAATCGCCACAGACAAAACGGCACTATAATAGCAGAGATAGCCATGAGCAATTTATGTCCCACCTGTCGACAGCTATCAGCGTTAAGGGCTCTCTAAATGAAAGGTAATAAATCTGCTATCTCAGGTAGATTTCATACTCTTATCATAACTGTTGCAAAGCCATGCTTTTTGCAGAAGTGAGCTGTGGACAAAACAGGCTTCATCGGCATTGAAACAAATATGTTTTCCAATACACGCACGCACACACACACACACACAGCGTTTTGTGTGCTTCTTTTGTTTGTGTAATGGACCGTTCTCCGAGCAGCCATTTTGGAAAACATGCACGTTAATGACATTAAAGAAGGCTCTGTTCTTATTTGCAGAGCCCTAATCAACATGATTAGGGATAGCTTTATTTACCTCCCCCATTCATTTGTGAAAGAGCGGCGGTGAACAAAGACGAAGGAATGGCTTTGCAATTCTGCCCCTTATCACTCTGCAGATGGCAAACTATTAAAATGATCAACTAATGAGTGGTGATGAAAATGACAGACAGACGTTCATGGTATCGATGTCCATTTCAAAGGCTTGTTCCTCCAGAGAGCGAAACCGAGCACATTCTCCCACTCCAGAAGATTGAAACGGTGAGACAGGATGATTGTCTCAGAGCAGTCATTATCTCCGTCATTATGGTGGAACTCACATGCTATTTTCGAGACGCTGCAAAGTCTTGATCCGCACAGTTCACTGGATGATGCGCTCCTCTCAGGCAGGGTAGGGACGAAGACAAATCTGCCGATTGAGCGACATTGATTCCGCAGGATGCAAATGAAAACGAGCTAGCTGGAAACGATCCTTCTCAGCAGGGCGCGTGATATTTGAATATCTCAAGAGACGTTTCCCTTTCAATGATTAGAACTTTTCTTATTACAGAAAAATGAAGACCACTGCACAGCCAAAAACAACGAGAGGCTCCGGGGACTGGCGGCATTCTTCATAGAACACTTGCCAAAGATTTGACTCAACAAGCCCTGCGCATTTCAAACGAAGCCACGATCATGGAGCAAGAGCCCAACAGCAACTACAACCAAGCGTTGTGGAAGGAGATTCCGTGGGATTTCACCGAGGACTGCTCGCTCTCGCTGAGCGGCACCACCTTCCTCATCGTGGCGTACAGCGCCGTCCTGGCAGTGGGACTCGTGGGGAACTCGTGCCTGGTCTTTGTTATCGCCAGGCACAAGGAGATGCGCAACGTCACCAACATCCTCATCGCCAATTTGTCCTTCTCCGACATCCTGATGTGCGTCGTGTGCCTGCCGGTCACGATCCTCTACACGCTGATGGACCGCTGGATCCTCGGAGAGACTCTGTGCAAGCTCACGCCCTTCGTCCAGTGCGTCTCGGTCACCGTGTCCATTTCCTCGCTGGTCCTCATCGCCATGGAGCGCTACCAGCTCATTGTCCACCCCACTGGATGGAAACCCATGGCAAGGCAGTCCTACTTGGCGGTGGCTCTCACCTGGATCGCAGCCTGTTTCATCTCCGTGCCTTTGGTCAAGTACAGCATCCTCACGTTGCCTTTCCAGAACCTCAGCGCCCAATTCCCGGTCAGTGAGCAACTTGTCTGCATGGAGCGCTGGCCCTCGGTTCACGCGCGCCAGGCCTACACCACCTCCTTGCTCATCTTCCAGTACTTCCTGCCCCTCTCTCTCATCATGCTATGCTACCTGCACATCTATCTGCGGCTGCGGCGGAGGAAGGACATGGTGGAGCGCGGAAGGAACACGGCGCAAAAGAATAACAAAAGCGCCACGAGGATCAACGCCCTGTTGACCGCCATAGTGGTGACCTTCGCACTCTCCTGGCTCCCTCTCAACATCTTCAACACGGTGTTTGACTGGAACCACGAGGCCATCCCAACCTGTGGCCACGACATCATCTTCTCCTTCTGCCATCTCGTCGCCATGGCCTCCACCTGCATCAATCCGATCATCTACGGGTTCCTCAACAACAACTTCCAGAAGCAGCTCAAGTCCACCCTGTTGCACTGTCGCTGCTGGGGCGTCGCAGAGCGCTATGAGAGTGTGCCGCTCTCCACTGTTAGCACAGAGGTCACCAAGGGGTCGGTCCTGAGCAATGGCTCCAACAGCATCAATACTTAAAGCCAAGCTTCTGGGTGAAAAAGGAAGCTACCAAATCGGCCCCCTCCTCAGCTCCCATGATTTTATTCGTTGAAGGCTTTTTGTTTTGTCCAATGCAAAAGCGCGGTTGGCATTTACAGAGAACCTGGCAATTACAGAACGTAGGGAAGTAAAGCCACGTCCCCGGCATGACTTGATGCCCTCCAATTGTTATTGTCCCTGACTCAAAAGGAAGTGACAAAATGACAGGACAAAGGTTGGAAGTAATAAAGGATGACTACACGGCACACTTCGCAGGAGAACTTTGTGCATTTGCAGTGCTGTGGGACCATAAAAATTTTAAAACCTTTTAAAATATTTATTATGACTATCTACCCCCCGCCAAAAAAAGAAAAAAAAAAGCTACACCTTAGATGGTATCTTTTCACGTCGTTGTGTTTAAATATTTGCAGCTTGCTTTGCAAACTGTGATTCTGTGCATTGAAAACCTCAAATGAAGTGATACGGACAAGGTGGGTGTATGGCAAATGCTGACAGTATTGATGACTGATACTACAAAATAAAGTCTGGACTGTGATGTGTTAATGATTATTGACGGAGTAGCCTATTGCACAGTTGAAGGGAAGGACATTTTGCTGTGGCTCTGGGCATTTATGTGCATTATCTTCATGGGTTTCTTTTTCCGTAAACTCACCAACAGTGTAAGCTGACATTCCACGTTGTCCACGAGGATGTTTGCATCAATATATTGCGTGCAAATTGGGGTAGGTTTGCTAATGCATTGTGCCCTGCAACAATATATCAAGTGCCGTAAAAAAAAAAAAAAAAAAGTCAAATTGGCAATTCAGGCCAAAGTATGATTTCTAAGATGTATATAATCCTACTATATGAATGTATGGCCTGTTAAATATGTGACACTTTCAGTTTATTGTGTGGTTGGCAATAAAAAGCATTGTGTAGCGTAGCAGGAAACATGTTACTTACTTTGGTATGTGGATTGAAATAAAACATTTACTGTTGACTGGAACCACCATCTTGAGGGTGTATTCATTTGTAATTTCACAACACCGTATAATTTATGTGACTTGACTGTGCATTTTTCTTCCCAATTTCATCTAAAAAATGCAAACTATTACAGTCAGCCCAGACTGAGGGTTTTACACCCTCAAGAGCAAAAGCATAATTTGATCTACACATTAAAAATGTGCTATGCATCTGGAATTAAAAAAGCGTTTCAAGACATCATTTTCGAGATGAATTTAATCAATTTGATTTTCGATTAATCGAGACAGCTCAATTTTAAATTGATTTTCGATTGATCGTTACATCCCTAATACATACACTACCGTTCAAAAGTTTGGGGTCACCAAGAAATTTCCTTATTATTGAAAGAAAACTGTTTTTTTTTCAATGAAGATAACTGTAAACTTTAATCAGGAATACATTCTACACATTTTTAATGGTAAATGACAATTCTAGCGGCAAACGTCTGTTTTTTGGTGCAATATCTACATAGATGTATAGGGGCCCATTTCCAGCAACTATCACACCAGTGTTCTAAAGGTACAAGGTGTTTGTCCATTGCGTCAGAAGGCTCAAGGATATTAGAAAACCCTTGTGCAATCATCATTAGCACTAGAGAAGCTATAAAATTGACCTTCCTTTGAGTAGGTTGACTATCTGCAGCGTCACATTTGTGGGGTTGATTAAAAGCTCAAAATGGCCAGAAAAAAAATAATTTCCATGTGAAACTCAACAGTTGATTCTTGTTCAACTAAGAATCAATTGTTGAATTTCACATGGAAACTCAATTAAGGCTATGCCATGCGAGAAACTGATGATGATCCTACAAGGGCGTGTACAACTCCCTACCTACTCTATTAAGCTAAACTATTTTCAACAGTGCTCAAACTCATTTTTTTCCCCCCAAATCATTGTAGCCAATTTAAAGTGGTGAAAATAGCAAATACATACATGAAAATACAAATACACTACCGCTCTTGAATGTGTTACAGAGTGTTATAGAGGTGTGGCAATACTACCTAAATTTCCTCGTGGCGCAGAGGCCGTGTGGAGTAATTGGTGTCTATTTGACGTCTGGGTGTTTTGTTTTTGTTTGAGACAACAACGAGTGAAAATAGTAAGGTTCGCTGGATTAAGTTAGCTTGTTTGTTTAATATGGATCGATGTGATGCTTCGTTGTAGGACCCTCGATCGGAGGTAAGTCTCGGTTTCATATTGATATCCTCAGGGTTAGTTTATTTATTTCATCACTCATGGCTTTAGACCTTTAAGAAGGCATTTTGTGAAGATGTAGTAGCATAGGGCAGACGTCTGCTTTCGTGACGTTTACAGAGACTTTTTGCACGTTAGGGGCATCAAACGCAGACTTTGAAGTACTCGGCTGTCGCCAGCTTTGTGTTTGTACTCTCTTAATCAATGCCAGTGTTAAATTATTGATTGAATGTATTTTTTTGGGTAGTATTATGTTGACATGAGTGTGCAATAGCAATATAAGTGTCATGACCCTGTGCTGTGTTGATGTTTATTTTTCTTTCCTTTCAGCTGGAGAGGTGGGCGGTTCCCTTCAGCTGCGCACCTGCCACTCATTGTAATCAGCCTAGTTTAAAAGGACTACCAAACCATTTATGCCTTGCCGGATTATTCCACTGCTTGCTCCTGCCTATAGTCACCAAGTACTGAATTTTCGAGACGTTCTTGTTCACGCTGCGTACTTTGCACTTCTTGTTTTGACGCATTTTTCGTTATACTAAGCATTGTTTTTTTCATTGCAAAGAATATTCTCGGTTGAACTTTGACAAATTTGGAGTTAGCTTGTATTTTTATGACAAGCAACCTTTGTTTCAAGTGTCCTTTGTTCAAGCAGAATTGGTTTGTGTTCTTGTCTTGGCACGACGAGCAATTTTCGTTATTTTGATCCTTGCCTTTTGCAAGCATCTTTTGTTTGTCTCGTTTTCCTGGTTTTTGTTAACAGAACTCTTATTTGAACTTTGTCGGTTGTGCGAGTTTTTGTATAGCTGTAAAAAAATTTTTTGTCAACATCTATCTGGGTTTCCTGTTTCTGAGGCCTGCCTGATTCCGGATAACTCCGGAATCATAACAATAAGGTATATTACAACTTTAACAAAGCAGTGCCTGGGAACTCAAACAAGCTGGCGATTTTTGTTGACCTCCTGTAAAGTTGTCATTTTCTTGTAACGGTACGCTAAATCACATTTCGGTTCAGTTTTTTGGAAACTTCAGTTCGGTATATTTTTGGTACAAAAAAAACCAGATTATTATTATAATTTTTTTTTTTTAAATATGTTTATTTTGAAAAGATGACAAGTAAATGGTACATTTTTTTGCAAAGATAAATAAAAGCGAACCATTCGGGTGATGTTCTAAGGAATTACACTAAAATAAAAAATACACTAACAATAAAGGTCTCTTAATTTTGTAAATTATTAAAACACTGAAATCTTTAAACACTCAGCAGCAACAGCCTATGACACATCTAAGTATTCAAGTTAAAGCCAAGTTGTCATTACAGTACACATATACTCTTCTTGTGATGAAAAAATACATACAATAACAGTTACAATTATTGCTAACTATATTAAAACTATTTTTATTATGAAAAAAAGACAGTAATTTTAAAAAGTCTATGAAATTGTATACACGTTTTAGGCAATGAAATCTTTGAATGTTCAACAGCATATTGTAACGAATTGGGTAATCCATGTTGTGGTCAGATTTGTGTGTTGCTGAGTTGTTATGTTTCCGAGGTTCATGAATGCATCATACGGCAAGCGAGTGGAGCAGCGGAGAAAGAAGAGCGCGAGCAGTTGTACTTGGATTAATAAAAATGTGATAATTAAACTACGTCTGACGGCGTGTTCCTGGAAGACGCTACAATATGATAAATCTCGCTGATTAAGTTGAACGTTTTTGCTCCCTCGTCTAAGAAACATTCACAGTCGGATGATGCCGTGCATGTTAAACGTGCTACCTGCCGCCCATCTCATGTAGCAATGTCGGCACACAACTTTCGGACTTAACCACGTACCTTTCCCCGTCGGCGATTTTAACAGGACAGCCAGAATGTTCCCAAACAGGAGACCGCAGTGTACGGGGGACCTTTGAGCTCTGGCTCCTTTCTGGCTCTTTTCTGGCTCTCACTTTTGTGCCGCCACTCTCTTCTCCCGCATGCAGTCAATAGCACCCATGCGTAAACTCGCGCTAATAAGTGGACCGAACCGAACGCGCCATACCGAAATGTTTTAATATACCCACGTGTACCGTTACACCCCTACTAAATGAATATATATATATATAAATATATAAAAGTGCTGTCAAATGATTAAAATGTTTTAACTAATTAATCGCAAATTTTTCTATAATTAATCGTATTTTTCAACTACAAATTTTTACGAAGCTTGGAACCATTATTTACTTCAGTAAAATCTTGGAATTAATGAGGAAAAAAAATAAAAGTATATTTCGATTCAAAGACTGTTTTAATAGCTTTCTTTGATCCTTGAATACGATTCTTTTCCTGTAAAATACAATGGTTGAACAATACACCAAAGACATACAACTAATATGGTATTTGACTTTGCAAAGTGCACAATTTATTTTGGATTTCTCCATCATTGAGCAACTTTTTTAAAGTAAAACTACGTAAAAGTCCGTCTTTGCGACAGTGACTCTCTAAGTTTGGCTGCTACAGGAAGTCAATAAAATGGAGTTAACTGAGTTAATTTTTTTTTGGTGCATTATGAAATTTAAATTAATCTCCATCGTTAATGCTTTTATTTTGACAGCCCTAATATACATATGGATAGATATCCCGCTTATATCCTCACAAGGGTCGCGGTCGTGCTGGAGCCTATGCCAGCTGTCTTTGGGCAGTAGGCGGGGTGCACCCTGAATTGGTTGCCAGCCAATCGCAGGGCACACAGAGACAAAGAAACATTCACACTCACAATCACACCTAGGGGCAATTTAGAGTGTTCAATTAACTTAACATGCATGTTTTTGGAATGTGGGAGGAAACCGGAGTAGCTGTATGTGTGTGTGTGTGTGTGTGTGTGTGTGTATGTATATATATATATATATATATATATATATATATGTGTGTGTGTATATATATATATATATATATATATATATACATATATGTGTGTGTGTATATATATGTATATGTGTATATATATATATATATATATATATATATATATATACATATATATACATATATGTGTGTGTGTATATATGTGTATATATATGTATGTATGTATATGTGTGTGTGTGTGTGTTCACTATCTCTTTGCACTTTGTCAGATCACAGTGCATTTTAGATGGAGAATAAATCAAAGTGGTACATTTGGTGCTTGCAATGTTAAATAGTGTGGGGAGGAAAAAAATAACACTCAACTCAGAGCTCAGTGGGACTTGTGCTAAATATTCATGCTGACGGAACGCACATCAACACATACTCACCAGCCACTACATTAGGTAAACCTGCACAAAGTGATCTAATACAGGACTGATGATGGACTTGATGCACCCTATCATAGGTGTAATCGATATGGTTAATATTGTGGTTTTGTACAAACAGCCTGGATCAATCATGCTGGAAAATATTCTTGACATTAAGCCCTTCATGGAGACAAGTAACGTTGTAAAATCCTTCCAAACACCTCTCGGGGTGATGCATTTCCATTATTAATGAATCATTGTTCAAATTATTTAGCAGAATTGAGCATTATTAACTTTGTAAATCAGATTTTTTTAACATAGCTCTTGTCACATTAGATTGCGTTATATCCAAGGTCATGGCCAATGAGTCTAAAATGATGATGCTCACCAACCATGACTATGCAATCAAGCGCCATGTGTTTTGAGTGACAATGTCACTATGTGTGGGGTGTCTCTAACCTCTGCTTAAAGTGCTCCTCACAACTCGTCCAATGTTTTCCCTGGGCAGCCTCTTAAATTGGTTCTCCGAAGGCCTTGTCAACATAATTGAGTGCATGCATCCTCCATCTTAGCCTGCAATGACATTTACCGACCTCTTCTGCCTCCGGGGGCAGGGTGAGGGGCTCAAAGGCAGACGTAGTCCAGAAACAATTTATAGAATGCTATCTTACATTGTTACACTCGTCAACATTGAGAGCGGATGAGAGATTCTAGGGTCATCACGGTGCAATGAAACACTGAAGGATGTGACACTCCCAATTTGTATGGTTATTCCAGAAAAGATTTGTATCTTGGCTCCCTGCATTTCATTTCGGGATATCATCTGGGAAGCAATAGTCTTTAGATCACAAGAACAGCACAAACTATTAAGTTGCAAAGAGTGAACCTCAAGCTGTTCTTACAGTATATATATATATATATATATATATATATATATATATATATATATATATATATATATATATATATATATATATATATATATATATATATATATATATATATATATATATATATATATATATATATATATAAGAAAACTTTACTCACTAACTAATCAGAAATTGATAAATGACAATCCTAGCTGCAAATGTCAGTTTTTTGGTGCAATATCTACATAGGTGTATAGAGGCCAATTTCCAGCAACTATCACACCAGTGTTCTAAAGGTACAAGGTGTTTGTCCATTGCGTCAGAAGGCTCAAGGATATTAGAAAACACTTGTGCAATCATCATTAGTACTAGAGAAGCTATAAAACGGACCTTCCTTTGAGTAGGTTGACTATCTGCAGCATCACATTTGTGGGGTCGATTAAAATCTTAAAATGGCCAGAAAAAAGAATTTCCATGTGAAACTCAACAGTTGATTCTTGTTCTTAGAAATTAAGGCTATGCCATGCGAGAAATTGTCAAGAAACTGATGATGATCCTACAAACGGTGTTTCAAAATACGGACATTTCTTGGTGACTCCAAACTTTTGAACGGTAGTGTGTGTGTATATATATACAGTGGGTACGGAAAGTATTCAGATCCCTTGAAATGTTTAACTTTCTGTGTCATTGCAGCCATTTTCCAAAATCCCAAAAGTTCATTTGAGTCCTCATTAATTTACACTCAGCACCCGATCGTAACAGAAAAAACAGAAATGTAGAATTTTTTGTACATTTATGAAAAAAGAAAAACTGAAATATCATATGGTCATAAGTTTTCAGACCGTTTGCAGCGACCTTCATATTGGACTAGATTAGAAAAGGTCTATATAAAACCTTACAGCTCACAGTGAATGTCAGGGAAAATGAGAATCATGAGGTCGAAGGAACGGCCCAAGGAAATCAGAGACAGATATTGTGGCAAGGGACAGATCTGGACAAGGTGACAAAAGAATTTCTGCAGCACTGGTCAGGGCTTTATGGCAGTGTGGCCCGACGGAAGCCTCTCCTCAGTGCAAGACACATGAAAACCTGCATAGAGTTTGCCCAAAAACACATGAAGGACTCCCAGACTATGAGAAATACGATTCTCTGGTCTAGTGAGACCAAGATTGAACTTTTTGGTGTTCATTTTAAGCGGTATGTGTGGCGAAAACCAGGGACTGCTCATCACCTGCACAATACAATCCCTACAGTGAAACATGGTGGTGGGAGCATCATGTTGGAGGAAAACCACTTCCAGAGTGCACATGACCTCAGACTGGGCCGATGGTTCACCTTTCAACAGGGCAATGACCCGAAGCACACAGCTAAAATAACAAAGGAGTGGCTTCAGAACAACTCTGTGACCGTTCTTGACTGGCCCAGCCAGAGCCCTGACCTAAACCCAATTGAGCATTTCTGTAGGGACTTGAAAATGGCTGTCTACCAACATTCGACATCCAACTTGACAGAACTGGAAAGAATCTGCAAGGAAGAATGGCAGAGGATCCCCAAATCCAGGTGCGAAAAACTTGTTGCATCAGTCCCAAGACTCATGGCTGTACTAGCACAAAAGGGTGCTTCTACTCAATACTGAGCACAGGGTCTGAATACTTATGAACCATATATTTAATCTTTTTCCATAAATATGCAGATTTCTACATTTCAGTTTTTTTCTGTCAAGATGGGGTGCTGAGTGCACATTAATGAGAAATAAAATGATGATGGGGATTTTAGCAAATCATACATATATATGTATATGAGGGAGAGAGAGAGAGAGAGAGAGAGAGAATAACAATCTAATGTTAATTCTTTTCTTCCCTTGTTTTCACAACACGACCATAAATTAATTTCTTTTTTTTTTTTAATCAAAACCTTCATCTGTCATACATAACAATGGAATCCATTTCTCCCCCCTTGGCCAATAAGAGTGTGAAAGCTCATATTAGGTGTCCCTTTCACAAGGTCATAAGGAGTCAGGCTCTTGAATAACATGATGGTTACACACATACTAACATCTGTGCAACATGGGGAATAGAATTATCCTTGTGAAAATGACCCTGGGGTGCATCTTTTTATTTTAACATAATCAACATTGTTCTGTTATATTCGGAACAAAGACCACACACAAGAAACAACGCTTGTCTTTCGTTAAGTTTTCTTCCGAAGGCATGTTACAAAGCAAATTTAAGTATCCATGATACAAATATTCTACCCTGCTCATGTGCTCAAAGAGAAAAAAAGAAACTCGCAATCAGTTCTCGGGAGACACTTCATTATACTTAATGAAGGTATAGCAGTCCTCTTGATTTACACACTCACAGAGATACCGGCGAGTGCTGCAGACCTGCATCGTGGGAGTATAACTCAGAATTCACAAGGATAAAAGTACAAAGGATAAAAGTAATTATTATTTTTGTCATTGTTTGATTGCACTGAAACATCTCATTTTAGTAACAACAATAGTTTAGCAAATTCATAAAATATAACATGTCAACACAAAGCACATAACAGGGATTTCAATGAAGAAAAAAAAAAATCCATCCATCAATCATCCATTCATCCATTCACGCCCCCCAATTGAAATACCAGATATGGGCATTTTACTAAAAATTCAGCGTCCGTTATTCGTCATCCGTCTGCAGCGTGGGTACCCTTCCGTTGTCCGTCATTCGCCTTTCTTTCCGGGGGGGAAGAAATAGTATCTGTCTTTAGGCCTGTCCACCTCTTATTTTAAACGGGCTTCCATCAGCAATTCCAACTAAACTTTCACTTGCGAAACGAAAAATAGACTAATGACGGACTCCAGACGAATGACGGACTGAACAAAGCCGCTTCCGACTATGCTTAGTCAATCTATTTTAAAAATGTTCCCATCATTCGTCATTCGGATAGACGCATCAGTTCGTCACATAGACGGAATGCCCAGCTCTGTGAAATACCATTGTATATACAGAAAAATAAATGAATTCATTTACTTTTGCCATTCCCATGGCCTGTGGAGGGTCTACCATGATGCAACTTCCTGTGGATCATGCTCGGGGGGAGTGAAAGTGTAGTCGGACTGACTGACTGGATGACAGACGCTCAATTTTTAGTAAAATGCCCATTTCTGGTAACGGGACTGAGTTGAGTGAAAACCTAGTGACATGACAAAAAAAAAACATTTTTAAAGGATTTAAAATTGGCTGCCGACCAATTCAGGGTGTACCCTGCATGTCGCAAAAGTCAGCTGCAGGAAAGGCTCTCGCACACCTATGACCCATGTGAGGATAAGTGGTCGGGAAGAGTGGGGTCATTTCTGCCTAGGAGAAAGTAGTGCCACCCCTGTTATTTAGAAAACCATAGAAGAAGTTGGTCATGTGACCACATATTTTTGAAGAGGCATACGGCCAGTCAAAATATTTTTTACGACACATTGGCAGCTCCACGCTTCCCTACTCATGCGCTGTGGCTCATCATTGAGATAACCTTCATCAGATCTGGTTCACTTGCAGACTTCCTGCGCACGTTTTCTGTTGTGTGTCTTGGAGTGGTAAGTGCTCCTACCCACCGCCACCCGCCGGTTGATGCGCAGCTGCCAACGAACCCCGCACACCCCCACGACCCAAATCCTCCACATACAGCCTCCTGTCCTCCCAGTCTTTGTAGCACCCATAGACCTCTCTGTAGCACCCCAAAACCTCTGATCCTAGAATCACCCCCGCCCTATGGGTTAAGATTTTTTCCACAGCATACTGGAAAGAAGTCACACATCATTAACTACTGTATATGACATGAATACTGCTCATCTAAAAATACATAAATACATGTACATATTTTCATAAATATTTGTCATTTCATTTTTTCCCTCATGTCTTTCTGGTGAGCGGTGAGGCAGCGCCATATGTCACTCTATTGACCAGTTGCCACTGCTGCCATGCCTGTTGGTGCAAGTCTGACTGGAGCCAAAAGCCTGTTGTCTTATCTGAAAATGAAGACTAAAAAGGAGACAAACATAATTTCGCTGAGGGCTCCTCTTCAGCTCACTTATAAATCCATTACTTGATATCCACATTTGTTTGGAACCGACTGACTAAAAGCGACAACTTGCCATTTGCCAGGCTATGCCATGACAACCAGTTGCTAAGCAACCAGCAGAGACTTAAGCAAGTTACTGGTCCCAGACAAAGTCATGCTTCAGTGTTTGCATGTCTTAGTGAGCTCCAGGGTTGTTGTTAAGGGAATGTTTGTGCCAAGGGTTGTTTTTGACGGCTTTTATGTTATGACAACAATGACTAAAATATTCCTCTTTTATTCAAGTAAACAAGACAGCCAAGGTGTTTTTATATGACACTACAGTAATCTGTAACCACTTAAAAGTTACTGAAGGTCCACTATAGACCAGGATTTTGCATTTATACACCACCACAATGAATAGGAAATTAAACTCAATGAATTAATAAATATGATATTTAAAGAGGAAGTCAACCACCCCAAAATTCTTTGGAATAATATGTTCTATGCGATTAATATTGCGTTTGTGGAATATGAGTGAAGGAGCAAAATCCACCTGTTTTTAGCCATCTCAGGGGGCAGCCATTTTGTCACTTCTGTCGACTGAAAATGACGTCACAGTTGCTCTCAACCAATCACGACCAATCACAGCTCACCTGTTTTGTGAAGATGAGCCAAGATTGGTCTTTATCTGAGCCCTGAGTAGATGGTATAGTAGTGATATTATTTTCAGTCGACAAAAGTGACAAAATGGCCGCCACCTGAGATGGCTAAAAATGGGTGGATTTCTCATATTCCACAAATGCAATATTAATCAGAATGCCTTGTTTCAACTAGTGGGCCAGCATAGAACATATTATTGAAAAAAAATGTTTGGGTTGACTTCCTCTTTAAGTATATCCTTTCAGATTTAAAATTATTAGGTTTCACAAAAGTGTTTCCTCTCTGGAGGTACTTTGCCCGGCTTTTGCTTCAGCCACTGTCACTGTCAGCCGCTGCTTATTTGTGGGTCTTGCTGGCTAACAGAAAAATATGCCTAATTGGGTTTGTGAAAGCAAAGGAATTAAATGATCTTCAATGGCGAAAGCAGTGGCCTGTTCTGTTCATAATTTTGTTTCCAATGACAATGTCATAAGTTTAATTCTTGAAAACAAAACAAACAGCTGAAAAAAATTGTAGCAGACCCAGCAAGAGATCAAAAGAAGTGTTCCGATTATTTTCACTGGTCAAGGAAGAATTTGTCAGACTCGCTTCATCCTCTAAGATGCAGACAGAAAGTCAGACAGACACATTAAGAAAATTACATCAAAATCAAATAAAAGAGAAAAAAGTGTATTTATTAACATTAATTCAATTTTCTGTCTGGAAAAAAATTGATACAGAACAATACGACCACCGCTTCTTTATCCAGACTTTCCACCTTAATAAAGCACATTTTTCAAAGGAAGTACTGTATGATTTTGAAAGGCGGGTTTTTAATTTTTCACATAATGAGAAGCCATTTTGTTTGTACAGTATGTGCTGCAAATCTAATATGGTCTTCTCCTTCAGCCACCCATTGTGTCTTCACTGAAATCGGTGAGACTAATTAGAAATAGTCCAGTGCAGTGCCTCTCTCCAATAGGTGTTTTCCTGATTAGAGTGTTGTTAGAAATCAGACAAGAGTCCTCATCCTAGCTATTCTTTATTCTAAGTGTTATAAGCACTACATGTAGAATAACGCAATTTTTCAAAACCACAAGAGACTGAGCAGTATCTTGGCAACCCGGGAGATTACGTGCAAAGAGTCCAGTGATTTTCTCTCTGGTGTGTTTGCTTATTAACTGCACATCACTTAAATATAGTTTGGAAAAAGCACTTTCCATTGCAGATAAGAGCACAGATGTCAGCAGGATATGAATAGCTGCCAATCACGCGATTGGTATTTGTTTGTCTGCCATTTCGGATGTCCAGATCAGGAGGATAAGCTACGTTTGTAAAGTAGACCGACTCATGTTTTCATTTGTTCTTTTCTGTATTACACTAATGTATTATTCATGATATGTTATCAATTTTCTAATCTCCTTAGATGAGCTAAAATGAGGGTTTCACACTGTATAGAAAAACTGCCCCAGCATACTGCATCTGAAAAGACAAATTGGCGTCATACGATCCCTGCACAACAGTTATTTAGCAGAGCCTAAGGGCGCATTCGGAAATGCACTCTGAGCACGCTCTGCTACACTCCGGACCATTTGGAAACTCAGCGCGTTCTTCAAATTAGTGTTCAGTTATTTAGCGCTCCGCACTCTGGGAATGGCAGAGTGTACTCTGGTCGCTCAAACTGGAGGGACAGAGCTGCAGACCGTCAGGCAAGATGCAAGGGTTATAGGATAACATGGGATATCAAAGACCACATTCACTATTCTCTACTGAGACTGTTTCACTTAGACCTGAAATAGTTAAAAGCTTAGCTTTAGCTGAAAAACAATTGATTTTGCCTAGCATTAGCCTCAAGGCCAGATAACAGTGAGCACGGTGGGAGTCTGCTTCTCTAATCAAAGAATCCAACATTTCTGACGTGTATGTAATGTACATTTTCCCAACTTGGCAGCGATTGATAGATTTCCAATAGTAGATATGTATTTTATGTTACTTAAAAAGGAAGGCAACCCCCAAATTGTCTTATGTTATACGTCATATGCAGGTCCACTAGTTGAAACAAGGCATTCTCATTAATATTACGTTTGTGAAATATGATTTAAGCAAAAAAAATCCACCCATTTTTAGCCATTTCACGGAGCGGCCATTTTGCCACTTTCTGTTGACTAAAAATTACATCATAACAGCTAAGTGCTCTGGTAATGACCAATCATGGCTCAGCTTCAGAAAACAGGTGAGATGTGATTGGTCGTTACCTGAGCTATGAGCAACTGTGATGTCATTTTCAGTCGACAGAAGTGAAAAAATGGCCGTCCCCTGAGATGGCTAAAAACTGGAGTATTTTGCTACATAATTCATATTCGACAAACGCAATATTAACCAGATGGCCGTGTTTAGACTAGTGAAGGCAACATATCACAAATAATTTTTGGGGCTTGACTTCCTCTTTAAGAGTACAGATCTCAAATGTAAATATTGACATATATACTGTATGACTACAGCGTGTAACGTGTTTTGTAACATTGCTAAGCAATAAAGCGCACTTTCAATGAAGTGTTCAGAACAAACGTGGAGGTATAGAATGAAAACAGCTCTTCTGATTCATGAAAGCCACAATCTCCATCTCTTCCCTGACAAATGTTCTGTCTTCTCACCCTCACTCCAGATTGATGACAGTAAACGGTGAGATGTTGACTATCAGATTTATCGACTTAAACATTGAATAAGCGCCAGAGCAAAACAATGCATAGACCTCTAGCATGGTGGAAACGGCTGTGCCCAGAGATGCATGACGCAACAGCCGGTTGTATAACTGTAAAATGCCACTAAAAATGTGCAAGATTTGTTGAAGTAATGTACATTATTACCATACGCAAATGTATTTTGTTAAATTATCATTGTGTTGGTTTCTCAGGCTTGCACTATTAGCAAAGTGTTATGGCATGTGGGTCAAACAAATTAAAGACACACTTGGATGATCTTAACATTGGCACTTATATAATAGGTTTGCATGTAAAAATGACATCAGTACTAAAATGCACCCCAAAAAAAGACTCTGTAGTGATTTAAGGGCTTTTTTTGTGATTAGATTTACGACAAATTGGCCCACCCACTTTTGGAGCTCAGCTTGTTATTGTTTCGGTCTCAGCGGTCTACGTCACGGGAGGGAGCCAAGCGTGGTAATATTGCTCGCTTTGTCAGTTCTGTTGTCTAAAACGGCGACCGATCGTCACCAAAATTCAAATTCACATTACCTACTCTTGTCCACTTCAACCTGTGAAAGTATAAAAGTGTTTTGCACAATAGTTTGGATTTATTGACATAAAACATGATCTCATCATGATCACTTCCACAAAATCAAAATACTGTGGCGATCGCTTCTCCACTTACACAGGCTGAAGCGGACAATAACATGAATGCACACACGAACCCCGACTGGTTATATTTCGGACATTTAGCTACGCCAAACTCGTGTCAACTCTCAGGAGGCAGACGGCGGCTGGCAGTGGGCAAGCAATCAGGCAAGCATGGATCGTTATCCCTCCGCCCCTTCCCTCCCCGGCTAACAGTAGGATAATAACAACAAGTAGCTTCAGGCCGTTAAAACAAAAGGCGTTAGCACAACAACATTAGCTCCTTACTGTACACCCAGCCTGCGTTTTCATGTCACAGGGTTGCCTCCCAAGCAGTTGCGTGTGTTCTCCGACACCGCTTGCAGCCGCCAGCTTCAGCGTGAGTGAAGCGGCGTGAGAGTGAGGTAAGACCTCATCGAACAAGCGTCAATGTTCACCGAACAAAAAGTTCACCATTTCGGCTGTTACGTTCCAAATTGGGCGGCGTGTTGTAAGTCGAAAAACTGGGGCCATTCCTCATCCAAATCATCTGCACGTCTCCTCATTCCCACTTCAGTCTCTGTAAATATCCTGACTGGTGTTAAATGCCTCGCTCGTCCTAACCGTGATCAGCAAAGAAGCAGTGTTTTTTTGTTGTTGTTTTTTTTAGCAAATAAGCAGCGTGCGCCCATCCCAGCATAAATCTATGTAGCTCTGCTCACTTCCACATTTCCTCATTCTCATAAAAATCAGCCACGAAGACGTTAATCCTTTTGATATGTTGAAGTGGGCGTTGGTAGGGATGTCCACATACATGTTGGTGCCAATTGATCACAGTTTTTCGATGTTATAAGCAATGAAAGTACAATGATTTCCAATGGAGAGTTTGTAATCGGTCCCTCCAGTGACTCCGACCGAACATGGGGAGAACGGTAGGGGGCGCGGCCATTTTACTCATTAAAAGTAGGCAGTTTTCAAGTCGTCACTTATTTCCTAATTTCTCAAGAATGAATGGATAAAATAGAATGACAACTCTTTTGATTTTCCTGATCAAGAAATATATCAAATGAACTGGTTAGTGAAAACGTGGCCATGATCCCGACCCAACCATCTCTTTAAGGCAGCAAGCTGTTATCATTTATAAATAGTACAAGTCCTGGACAAAAACAATGGAATAAAGCAAATCGATTTGCTTAATTCCAATCACTATTAACTTGTGCTTGAGTGATCGGTACTAGTGAAGCGAAAATGTTAGCAGATACTACAAAAACTATACCGTTATTTTTTTGTAGAACTGGTAAAAGCAACATCATGCCGTGTGGGGAAAAACAACATGGAACTTCAAGTCGTCACTGATG